>NC_056730.1:1014511505-1014716505 GCF_019279795.1 Protopterus annectens
ACTTATTGAAAAGGGATAGTATGTGAGTCTATCAAAAAGATTTAACACTGGCTATTGAAGGCAGCGAAACAGAAACCAGTCCAATTATCCAATCAGAAATCAATGACAAGATTAACAGACCTTAATGCTTTGCCAGAGATGGCCTGCATCTGTCACCCCTGGGTTTCAGTGTACTGGCTAAGGCTCTTGCCACCCCTATAGTGCTTTTTAAGGCGGCATTCCAAAGACCAAATTACCACCGGAACAGCTATAAATAAATGCAATCTGAGGGTCATGCTGCTCAATGCTAGAAGTCTAAATTTAATTTTCTGTTTCTAAATGATGTTTATGTAAGTTATTGTAAAGCTTTTTCTCTCATGTATGTACACCTACTTACTTTTTGTATTTCTTCCAATATCATGTAACTGTATTTTATGTACGTGTCAAAACTGATGTTAAATATGGAGCTTTTTTCCCCTGGGCATCCGCTGAAAAGCTTTTTATCCCAGTCAGACGTTGCCAGTAAACTAAGATAAATAAAATAAAATAATATTTAAACAGAGGTGCACCATGAGCTGCATTTTTCCATCCTAGCATTTTCCAAGATTTTTTATATTAGCCAATTGGAAATGAACAATATAATTCCTTTTCTAGGTACATGTGGATAGTTAAGCATTGTACTTAACATGAGTACATTAATGATCTTGATGAAGGGCTCTTGCCAGGTCAAAAGTTCAAGTAATTACAAAACCTGTGTAGGTCCAATAAAAGGTATTATATCACATGTGTATTACAGTGGCTTTGTATTTTATGCTAGAGGACCAACACAGCATTTCTTTAATGGTTTTCTTGCAAACTTAGATGAAAGGATACATAAATAGAGAAATGAATGGAGTGTTTTCAGGCAGTCTATTAACTAGTTCAGTTTTAACCATTCTATATGACAGGCAGGAAATCAGGTAAATGACCACGCGAAGCTAAGCCAAGAATGCGCCTGAAGCTGAACTTTATGAATTTAGTAAATCAAAGGTATTATCAAATCAATACATGAAGATACTTTTGCCAATGTTTGTAAGTATGAAATTATAAGTAGGCAAAAAGCTATCTTGATTTTTTCTTCTTGGCTTATTTCATACCATATAATTTTCAGTACTTGTTTAAATATTCCAGAATTTTTTTTTACTTCTTCTAGTATGGAAAAAATCAATAAAAGAATAAAACAAGTTGTTGAATAAGATAAACACTGATATTGGTATAGGAACTGTGTGTTTCCTTCCATAGTGGGGAAAACAGAAGCATAAAGTACTGAAGTGTGAAAGGGTATGCATAAGATTTATATATATCTGGACAGAGAAAGGACGACAAGGAGACATGGTGGTGGAATGAGGGAGTACAGGAGAGTATACAGAGAAAGAGGTTGGCAAAGAAGAAGTGGGACTGTCAGAGAGATGAAGAAAGTAGACAGGAGTATAAGGAGATGAGGTGCATGGCAAAGAGAGAGGTGGCGAAGGCTAAGGATAAGGCATACGAAGAGTTGTATGAAAGGTTGGACACTAAGGAGGGAGAAAAGGACCTGTACCAATGGATAGACAGAAGGACATAGCTAGAAAAGATGTGCAGCAGGTAAAGGTGATAAAGGATAATGAGGGAACAATACTCACCAGCGAGGAGAGTGTGTAGAGCAGATGGAAAGAGTACTTTGAGGGGTTGATGAATGAAGAGAATGAGAGGGAGAGAAGGTTGGATGATGTGGTGATAGTGAATCATGAAGTGTAATGGATTATCAAGGTGGAAGTAAGGAAAGCTATGAAGAGGATGAAGAATGGAAAGGCTATTGGTCCAGATGACATACCTGTGGAAGCATGGAAGTGTTTACGTGAAATGGCAGTGGAGTTTTTAACCAGATTGTTTAATGAAATTTTGGAAAGTGAAAGGATGCCTGAGGGATGGAGAAAGTGTTTTGGTACCGATTTTTTAAGAATAAGGGTGATGTGCAGAGCTGTAGTAACTACAGAGGGATTAAATTGATTGGTCACAGCATAAAGTTATGGGAAAGAGTAGTGGAAGCTAGGTTAAAAAGGGACATGATGATTAGTGATCAGCAGTTTGGTTTCATGCCGGGAAAGAGCACTACAGATGTGATGTTTGCTCTGAGAGTGTTGATGGAGAAGTACAGAGAAGGTCAGAAGGAGTTACATTGTGTTTTTGTAGACTTAGAGAAAGCATATGACAGGGTGCCTAGAGAGGAGTTGTGGTATTGTATGAGGAAGTCGGGAGTGTCAGAGAAGTATGTAAAAGTGGTACAGGATATGTACGAGGGTAGTGTGACAGCGGTGAGGTCTGCGGTGGGAGTGACGGATGCGTTTAAGGTGGAGGTGGTATTACATCAAGGATCAGCTCTGTGCCCTTTCTTATTTGCAATGGTGACAGACAGGTTGACAGACGAGATCAGCCAGGAGTCCCCGTGCGTGGACTATGATGTTTGCAGATGACATTGTGATCTGTAGTGAGAGTAGGGAACAGGTGGAGGAGACCCTGGAGAGATAGAGATATGCTCTAGAGAGAAGAGGAATGAAGGTCAGCAGGACTAAGACAGAATATATGTGTGTGAATGAGAGGGAGGATAGAGGAATGGTGAGTATGCAAGGAGTAGAGGTGGTGAAGGTGGATGAGTTTAAATACTTGGGATCAATAGTTCAGAGTAATGGTGAATGTGGAAGAGAGGTGAAGAAGAGACTACAGGCAGGATGGAGTGGGTGGAGAAGAGTGTCAGGAGTGATTTGTGGCAGATGAGTACCAGTAAGAGTGAAAGGGAAGGTCTACAAGTGAGTAGTGAGACCAGCTATGTTACATGGGTTGGAGACAGTGGCACTGATAAAAAGACAGGAGTTAGAGTTGGATGTGGCAGAGGTAAAGATGTTACGGTTTGCACTGCATGTGACGAGAGTGGACCAAATTAGGAATAAGTATATTAGAGGGTCAGCCCAGGTTGGAAATTTGGAGACAAAGCCAGAGAGGCAAGATTACATTTGTTTGGACATGTGCTGAGGAGGGATGCTGAGTATATTGGGAAAAAGATGCTAAGGATGAAGCTACCAGGTAACAGAAAAAGAGGAAGGCCTAAGATAAGGTTTATGGATGTGGTGAGAAAGGACATGCAGGTGGTTGGTGTGACAGAGCAAGATGCAGATGACAGGAAGAAATTTAAACAGATGATCCACTGTGGCGACCCCTAATAGGAACAGCCAAAATATTATGATGATGACATCAATTTTAAGGAATCTGGATAGGGTTCATTTGATTTTAAGTTATCTGAGTCTTGAAATTCTTCAAACACTCCCAAAACAGAAGCCTGAGATATTCTTGAAGTAGAAGGGTAGAAGAATATTAGCCGGACTTTCAGCTGATCTGATATGGTGTGTGTGTGTGTGTGTGTGTGTGTGTGTGTGTGTGTGTGTGTGTGTGTGTGTGTGTGTGTGTGTGTGTGTGTGTGTGTGTGTGTGTGTGTGTGTGTGTGTGTGTGTGTCAATCTGTGCATATGCAGTGAGTGTGTATGTGCACACATGAGTGTGTGCCTGTGTCTATGTGCATATGTGTTTGTGTGTGTGTGTGTGTGTGTGTGTGTGTGTGTGTGCGTGTGTGCGCGTGTGTGCGCGTGTGTGTGTGTGTGTGTCTGCATGTCATTGAGTCTGAGTGTCAGTTTATTTGTGTGTTTATGCTGATTGGCAGGTTGCGGATTTCCTACTAACAACAGCTGTTGCTATCACTGGCATGGAATCAAGACTAGGGTTCTTATTTCATTCAAGAAAACTGATTTCTACTTTGAAAGTAAAAGAAAACTGATTTCTCAGTACTATACTTTTTGTTTGCTTTTGCCTCAAATAATTGGCTTTTTCTTTCTGAGTATCTCATTGGCATCACATTTCTGGTTAATTCAATTAAGTATGCTATTCATAATTTCTTAGTCACATCTCTTTGTTCCATTATTTTCAAATTGCATGTTATTGTATTTCTTCCTGGTTCTTGGTGAAGGAATATGTTCTGAAGAGAACTAATTGAGTTGGGGAGAAATTCAAAAGTGACACTTGTTCAGAAGTCATTGTAGGAAGTCCTGGTTTACATTTGCAAGTTCTAGTAAATGAACCTCTATTTATCTCATCTTTCAGTGTGGTACTGAAAATTATGGATGAATTGAGCCTTTCTCCTAGTTCACAAAATTCACAGTAATAATCAATCAGGATGAGTATCTGTATATCTAAAAATCTTTAAGATTTACTGGTTATTAAAATATGAAACAGAGAAGCATCCCAAACCTAGTGCATGGTCTGTCACATGATATACAGGTGAATCTAGGCATTAACTAAGGATGGATATGAATATCAGGCTTTAACCAGGATGCCATAGCTACCACAATGCAAGGTAATTGTCACTGTTCAAGGCTTCTATTTGTTATAGATATTGCCAGGATAAAGAAATCAAATATATGGTATAGTCTTTAACACACCAGAGTTATTTGGGGAAGAGACTATATTTGTTGGTGACTAAAGTCTATCAGGCTTGTGTGCTGGGACAAAGACAGTTGAATCTGCAACAGTCTCATATACATTCATATAGACAGAAAAAGAAACATAATGTATACAAAACAAATAATTTGTAACAAAGAATAGTAATTATACATCATTTACAACTTATTGAAAAGGGATAGTATGTGAGTCTATCAAAAAGATTTAACACTGGCTATTAAAGGCAGAGAAACAGAAACCAGTCCAATTATCCAATCAGAAATCAATGACAAGATTAACAGACCTTAATGCTTTGCCAGAGATGGCCTGCATCTGTCACCCCTGGGTTTCAGTGTACTGGCTAAGGCTCTTGCCACCCCTATAGTGCCTTTTTAGGCAGCATTCCAAAGACCAAATTACCACCGGAACAGCTATAAATAAATGCAATCTGAGGGTCATGCTGCTAAATGCTAGAAGTCTAAATTTCAAGATGCACTCACTCGAAGCACTCCTCAGAATGGAGAACACTGACATTTGTGCTGCAATGGAGACCTGGTTTAAAGCAACAGAAAGCACCCCTGCGCTACCAGGCTATAACTCATTCCACTCCTTTTGGCCTCAGAATATAGCCGAAGCTCCAAAGTAAGTGGTATCTCCATATTCATAAAGGATATGCACACCTCCAGACTAGTAGCCCAGCATAACACATCTGAGCACCTCCAGGTAAAACTAACACTGGGTAAGATGGTGATTCACATTGTAGCCTGCTATAGGTCCCCCAACCATGTCCCAAGACTCTCACTCCACATTCCTAAGCACCCTAGAAACTATTAAGATCCAACCCAACACTCGCATACTAGGTGACTTCAACTACTCCTCCATCAGCTGGGAAAACTACTCATGCACCAATACATTGCCCAATGCTTTCTGGAATTCATCAATTCCAATGCCCTGCCTTATTCTTACCCCCACTAGAGAAAGCAACATCCTTGACCTAGTTATTACTAACATGGGCAACTGTTACTCTACACCAATAGTCAATTCCTCCCTGATTAGATCTGACCACAAACTAATCACCATGGAAATCCACATCTCACACCCACACCCCCCGCAAAAGTATCCACCATGAAAAACTTCTCCAAAGCTGACTTTGGACTCCTAAAAACAGAGGTGGCTAACTTCACAGCACCCATGCCAATGGAAAATAGATGTATGATTGCCAATCATACACCAATGCACTGTGTGAACATGTACATAAATGCATGGAACTAGCCATACCCAATAGAACCAAGATGCTCTCCTCCAAAAAAAGGAAGCCAGTCTGGTGGTCCCCTGCCATTAATAAACTCTACAACAGAAGGATGAAACTGTTGCAGAAAAAGGTGAAGTCCCAAGACTAGAAAAATTCCCTTATTAGCCTCAACAAAAAGTTGAGATCCCTCCAAAGCCAGCTATGAAGGCAGAGTTGCAGCAGACACTAAAAACAACCAAAAAGCCTTCTATAGTTTTTTCAAGAATCTCCATGGCAATACCCAGATTTGCTCTGAGCTACTGCACAATGGTACCTCCTATACTGAGCCAACAGATATTGCCAACCTACGGGCTGACAGATTCATTGCCAACTTTGCCCCTCTCTCTTGCCTAATGGACCAATCTCAATACTGGAAGAATGCCAGGCATCCAGCATTACTGCAGTACAGGTTAAAGCTGCATTGTCTACAGCCAAGAATAGGTTCATAGATTAGTACTAAGCTAACTGCCCTTGTGAGCCATTTTAAGCCTAGCCAATTATCCCTTGTGAGACTCAAACCCTGCACCTTGTGTTTGCAAGGCAAACACCTTAACCATTAGGCCACCCTCCCAACCCCTTACACCCTCCCAACCCCAATACAACTTCCATGGAACCCAACAATATCCCTGGCTGTGTTCTACATGAATTACAAAGTGAACTGGCACCACATCTGTGTGCTCTGTTCACTCACTGCCTCACTTCAGGCTTTGTCCCTACTGAATGGCGCACTGCTACAGTCATCCATCTGCATAAAGGTGGAGTGACTACAGACCCTGGAAATTATCACCCCATTAGCCTGACAAGTCTGATATGTAAGGCTATGGACTGCATCATCATGGACCTAACTAACAACGATATAGGGAATCTCCAAAGTCTAGATCCCACGCAATTTGGTTTTATGAAAGGTAGATCATGCCTGCTCAACCTGGTTGACTTCTTTGAGTCAGTCACCAGAGCGGTGGATGAAGGTAAGGCAGTTCATACAGCCTACCTCAATCTGGCCAAGGCCATTGATACCATTCTCCACTCAGGAATTATTGATAAACTCAGTAAACTAGGCATCAACCCCTATATCATTAGGTGGGTTGCAAATTGGCTCACAGATGGAACCCACAGTGTGAAAGTAGTGGACTCCAAGTCAGACTGCCAACCAGTCATAAGTGGAGTCCCAAAGGGATGGGCCTAGGTCCTCTCCTGTTTGGCATCTACTCCTCAGAAGTCCAAGCCAACAGGGAGGGCCTCTGGCTGACCAAATTCACAGACGACTGCAATCTGGGAGCCATTGTTAACTCCCTAAGTGATGCAGACATCCTACAGAAAGGCCTCACTGAGATCAATGACTGGTGTTGAAACCATGGCCTTAAGCTTAATGCCAAAAAATGTGTCATCATCCCCTTTGGGAAAAACTCTTTTCCCACTAATAACCACATCGATGGGAGTCCACTGTACACTGAAGGCATTATAAGAGATCTGGGGACACAGGTTGACAGCAACCTCTCCTTCAACCACCACATTGCCAGTCATCAGAAAGTCCTTCTATGTGGCACATCTCATTACCAAGGATTTTGCATTCAGGAAGAAAAAGGTCATCATTTCTCTCTACTCTTCCCTCATTAGACCAATCAGAGTATAATGCCCCATTTGGCATGTACCTCACTAGACACCTGAAACAGCTGGAAAGGCCAGAAAATTACCTCAGGAAGAGGATCCTAGGCTTTAAACACATGTCCTACATGGACAGACTCAAAAAAATCCATCTATGCTCTGTCTCATATCATCTACTAAGAGGCAATCTCTGCTTGACTTACAAAGCCATGTCTGACCCAGCTCTGTTAGAAATGCTACATCTAAAGAAATCCCAATCCCTCTGCACCACATGCTCCAAAGACTTCAAACTCGTTATCACAATCAACAGAACGTGCTGGAGGGACAGGTTCATAACCCAGAGACTGCCCATGCTCTGGAATAGACTTCAAATAAATGTCAAGCAGAGCACCTCTCTAGCCCTCTTCAAGAGAAATCTTAATCAGTGAATGGGAAATAGAAAGTTCTCCCCGGGGATCACTCCAGTGGTTCTACTTGGCAGAGGCACTGGGAACTAACGATGGGCAGTAAAATGCCAGGGTACTTTTATGGGCTAGGCTTGTAAAGGTCCCAGGGCCATTATCCTAGGACACATCAATGAACCTATGAACCTATGGAAAGGATTGTTTAAAAGAAGTGCTGCAATTCTTCAGTCGTTTTGAATGAAGCAGGCAAAATTAGGAGCATTATCACATGTAAATAATCCATGATGGTGATGAAGTTTAATTACTGGAGTAGGAAGGAATTTAGAAATGTGTGGTATTGTGGGAAATTTGGTTTAAACAGTGGAACTAGCAGACTAGAAGGGACAGACTGACTAACAGACTTTGGATAGGAACAGGAATGGTGAATCACTGTAGTACTTTAGATGATTATTTTACAGAATGAATATCTAAGAATACAAAAAAAATAAAACTTCAGTACCTAACCCTAGAAAATATATAGAAATCAAGAGAGGTGGACCCTATTCCACCTCTTTCTTCCAAAGATATTCACTAGTTGGAAATTCTGTATCTGTGGTACATTATTATGTTAAGAAGGAGTTAACATTCTAAGGATGTGTGCCATGTGACGTGATCCAACTAGGTGTCTCCAGTAAAGCTATTGATGTGACAGCATCTTCTGATAGTGCTTATTTATTATAGCCTTTTCTGACCATACATCATAAGAAGTGCATGTATGCATGTATATGTATTGATACAAGCACATACACACACACACACACACACACACACACACACACACACACACACACACACACACACACACACACACATACTCATACTGCAAAAAAGACCCAGCCAAGCTAGAATCTTCACTGTGTAATATCTTAAACCTATTGTGGTTAAAGCTTATGAGATATTTGCAAATGACCCTTAAAGACTTTACAGTGTTTCATCTGCATGGCTTTTTGAATGGCAATGACTTTTTACTTTTTAAGTCTTTCTGGGTACTTTCAGGCGAATAAAGCCAAACCCCAAAAGTTGTAGACATGACATATTTCAACTTTTGCCTCTCAGTACACATACATGCACACACACACACACACACACACACACACACACACACACACACACATATATATATATTACTGCTAAGTATCCATTCTGTACTCATCATAATCATACAGTGGATAAATAATTGGATCATTTCTACTGTGAGCTATATTACAACAGACATGTAAGCAATGACTTAAACAAAGCATCAGCAGAAACTCAGGAAATACTTTATTTTGTCATGTTTTAATCGAAAGTATCACAGATTTTCATTAAATAGAAGATACTTGGTTTTCACATTCAGTAAAATAAATTTTAAAATTAATTTCACCTTCAGTATTGGATTTAAAGTTAAAAAAATAACATTTTCAAATTTTGTATTTTATTCTCACGTTGTAATTATTTTTTTTTTATTTTACACATAAAAGAAACAATGAGCCACTAATCTCATAAATTTTGGATCTCACTCTCCTATAGTAATATTTTTTACATTTCATATAGAAATAACACTGAACTATAACTGTCTTTCGATTTTCTCTTGACTGAAAAGTTTATTTGTGTTTTGTAAAGAAAATTAAAGTAGTGAGTGACCAGTTTGTTTCAATTTCTAATGGAAGGAAAAGTTTCTGGAACTTACTCATCTTCATTTACACCTTAGAATATTTACAATCGAGACGGTGTCTCTGAACTCAATCCCAAATGAGAAGTCAGCCCACAACCCACCAACTATAAATTTGTCAAAATAAAGCCATTGAAAGACACTCCCACTGAATCCTTGCATGACAGCCCTAAAAAGCATTTATTCAGGGGGTCGAGCCTCTTTTCAAACCACGTGTAGGGGCTTACCTCCCCATCTCTCTTACTTAAATGTATTAGCTCTATTATTGTGCAAACATTAAGAAAAGAGAGACACCATGTAGGTGTGAAATAAGTGATGTCATATACTGCAATCTTACAATATAAAAGGCAATTAAAGAAAACAATTGGAGAATAATAATTTGTGGAACTGAGAAAGGAAGATTACATTTGCTGGGGTAGATTTCCATCAAATGATTGATTTGCACTGTGGAGCTGCATGGCAACTTGTCTTTAAACTGGAAACCTTGGATCTAGAATTTTGAGCTATATCTCTCAGAAAGTAGAATAACAGAGAAACCAGTGAAAGTTCAATATAAAATATTCCTGCCTATCACACAGAAGGATATTAGAAAGCCTCAAACAGGAGGAAAACCCTCGAACGGAAGGAAGAGACAAGCTGATAATAATGACAAACAGATGTCATGTTTACTGTGAGATAAAGAAGGCTTCCATAAGAAGGCATTCATTTTTAACAGAAATTAAGGAGCATAGGAAACTATAAATCTCTGTGATACTAAGTCCAAAAACAGAGCTAGACTGAGATTGTGAGTTTGCTGGTTTGTGTGATTCATCTGTAAAAGACTGAAGTGTTTTCAAATAATAAAAATGATCAAGTCATAGGAAGATTGCTGAGAGAAGCTTATTTAACTTTAGACATAGCACTGGATGTGTATAGATCAAATGCAATTATAAACATGCTGTTACAAAGGCTGAGGGATCTGAAATGTGAGAAATACAAATGAAAACTGATAATGAAAGTGAATCTTATAGCACCTAGCTGTAATAAAATAAAGGAAAAAATAAAGAAACCACGTGGCATCCATTACCTAAAACCTGCCACACAGAAATAAAGTTAAGTGTAGTAACTGAGGCCACAGACATGAGAAAGGGCAAAGTAAAGCTTGCAGCAGAATCAGCAGAATATGTAAGGCTCTGAAAGATTTTTGTGAAAGTATGTAAATGAGGTTATAAACTTATTTCACAATACATTTAATAATGAAACCTTAGACAAAAGAAAGTTTAGAAGTTATTGAATGCAGTAAAAATGAAAAGTTCTATACATAATGCAAGAAAGTGAGAGCTGTTTGGTCATAAAAGTTGATAAATCATTACTTTTAAGGTAAATTCTTGTGCACATTGCAGTAATTTGTCTGAATTTATATTTAAAGCACTGAATGTTGCCAGTGACTTGTAAATCTACCCCAGGGGGTCAAACTTTATTCACATGTGAATACAAACTTCCCTCGTACAATAGCAATCAAACCATTATACAACCAAGGCTTTTTCACACAATAAAAAATAAATTCAGACCTTTACTGACTTTCCAGAGCAATAAAACATGTAGTGCATTTAATACTTACATGCCAAGGTATCATTATAGGACTCTGTTTCTAAAAGAGTTAACATATGGAATTGGCATGTAACAGTCTGCAGTACCTTTAGAAGTGTTTTCATAGGAACAATATTAGGCAAGCAACCATGGGAACTGTAAGTGGATTAGCCATATACACCTTTAAGTAGGCACACTTAACATTTCTTGCCACCGTTTACAAACACATAAGAGTACACATTTCTCAAATCAAAGCTGGGCAATACATGGCAACCCTGGTGTAAATGTATTTCTGTCCATCCAAACGTCAAAACTATCATTAAAGGCAGGCAAAGTAGCACTATGTATGAAAATTTATTCCATAGAATATGTTGAGTTAGGGACCCATCCATTCAGTAAGTCTTGTTTATCTACTGGAACAAATTTATTTCCTCTAGTAGTAGTGTTTGTAAAACTATTAACTTCATAAAAAAATAAAAGGCTAAATGGCATTGTGTCTTTCATGGCTTGGAAAGTGAGACACGGGCAGGAAACCCTCAGAAAGTTATTCTGGGAATGTTTGCACTCAGAACAATTTAAGAATATTTACTTAACGCTTAATTGGCAGCACTTTAATAAACTGGTCAGATTTTAGTAAAGTCACGCTGCTTTTTCTATACAGTGTAGAAACATTGTTCCTGTGCCTAAGAACTCAGTTGATGCTATAAAACAAGATGTTAAGCACATTCCCGTACCTCTCAGAAAAAGAGATCGCCCAGCAAAACCATGAAAATAGCACAATAAGGGTTTTAAATCAAGTTAAATGCGTTGTATTGGCACTCGCCTTACTTCCTCCTCACTGACCAAAAGATCACCATACCACCAACCTTACTTGCTTCCTCACCAGTATGATGAGCAAAAGCACTAATCGCTGCTTACTTAATGTTGTTTTTAGAATTTGGCAAACCTCTTAAGGAGACAGGAAGCAATGAAAGGTAAAAAAATGCACTAGTTATTCGGCTGAAGCCAGGAAAAAAAAACAGCAGTGATTCTAGACAGTACTTGTATTGATACATGCGTAATCTTATATAACTTGTTCCTTTGACTGTTTCTATTCAACTTTTTATTTAGTACTTTCTTGGCACTTTAGTACTTAATTGTGTTTTTATTGAAAGCTTATATGTTTTTACAAGTCATATAGTAATCAAAATTGTTCCATGTGGATCTATAATATTTTATTTGGATTTCAGAAAGACATCAGTTACATTTCAGTGTAATGTCAGAAGTTCAGTATTTGACCTATTTAACTCTCACCTCACTAAATTTCAACTCCAGACAAAGTGCCTGCTCATAGTTTCCCCGTTTTATCCACCTTTTTACATTCCTTATAATAAATCTAACTCACTTAATGTGTTTTTTTGTTTTTTTGCTTAATACAAGCTTTGCTCTTTCAATGTTCTTAGCACATTATCGGTATTTGATTTAATGCCATAGATTTAGAATGTTAGAAGTATGAATGTTCTGAGAGCCGTGGTTTGCATTACTGCACACTTGTAATATCTATGTGTGTTATTTCAGTCTGAATGACTCCTATTTCCTGTCTGCCAGGATGTATGATTAGAAGGTAAGCCTGTTCATGCTTGCCTTACATTTCAAACAAATAGAGAGGGGGAGAGAGGAAGAATGAGACAAAATGAGAGGAGGCAAATATTTCACTATGAAGTTTTATTTAATATTTTCAGTTGCTGCTTGAATATCTATCCACTGGCTTACTTCTCATATTGATAAAACCTACATGCAGCAGTCACATTTCCCAGTGCTTTTGATTGATTACAGATGAGATAAATTGATACTGGATTTAAATGTTGTGATTGTGCTATAATCAGATGCTTCTGATACAAAGAAGCATATCAAAGCATATCCAAAGTAACAGCAGTTTATCCCAAGAGCTGTCATGGCCTGACATAAGATTGCACTGTGTCTGACCAGAATATGACCTGGGTTCCACAATATTCTTTGAATATACATTACATCCTGGTCTGTATTTCTGATGTATCTATTCCTCTCTCTTTCATACATTCAGAAACATATATGTGCACACACAGACACAGACAGATAGATACACGCATACACACACACACACACACACACACACACACACACACACACACACACACACACACACACACACACACACACACACACACACACACACACACACACACACACACATACATGACCACACTAACATAAATACACACACACACACACACACACACACACACACACACACACACACACACACACACATATATGCACACAAACACATGGTATAACATTTCTCTAATGTGCTTCCCATGTAAAATAGGTTACTCCCTTTAGGGGTAAGTCAGCTACAGCTCTGTTTGCTTTATAATTTTTTTATGTTTGCTTTATAATTCTGTTTATGTTGACTTTATAATTCTGCCTACTTTTCATTTTTCTACTTGCGCATTTCGAACCAAGTATAACTGCACATATATTTTTACCACAAAATACTTGATGAAAGTTTTTTTATCTTTTATTGTAGATATAACTGAATACATGTGTTTGGCTCATGTAGATATGGTGACTCACGAAAATGTATAATAGAAGAACATGGCAATAAAAATATTACTGCATATGTATCTTCGCAGTCATGAGACAGATATCACATATGATATGAATTAAAGCTGACATACTAAAGGAGCTTCCTGGAGGTTAATATGTGCAATGTGAAATACAATTCCACCTAACGGTACTAAAGTCTTTAATATACAGCATACAAACTGTTTTGATTTAATCCTTCTCCTTCCTGCATTTAATCAGAGGAAGTCCCTCAAGTGCAGAACTAAAGTGCAATTGTCAGAAATATTCAGCGATTCTCAAAACTCACTAGAATACCATTGTAGCATTTTTGAGGAGTGCTTTTTTCATCCCTGCACTTCTGCTATGCATATGTAAGTCTGAGAGTACTGTACCCCAGAGTAAAAGGAATTCTCAGAGGTACTGCAACCTCAGATTTTGGATGGGTTCCCAATAGTCACAGTTCCAGTCTCATTATTTTGTGGGTAACAATTGCAGTCCTCATACACTGAACAGGAACTTATATATTTCTCCTGCAAATCTCTACAAATGACATCCTCGCAATGTTCAGGCCACCAGGTTACTGTAATTACATTATCTCAGTAAAACGGTTAAAATGTATCTACGCCTTTTTTGTAGCATCATTCATTTTGTTATTGTGATTGTTGTTGTAGTAATGTCATTGTCTTCTTGCATCTAACAATACTGTATAAAACAGCATTAAATAAGCTTTTTAACTGGAAAAAGAATGATATAAAGTTGTAAGTGGCAGTGTAGCAGTTGTTTGTTATAGTTTTCCAAACATAAATCCATGGTGTGTATAACATTGCTATAGGGGTCATGTTAGTTTAATCCGATTGTTTTCAGCTGTTTCATTGAACTCTGTTGTAACAGGTGAGGCAGTGAGGTAACATCACACTCTTGCTGCCTATGAAATCATTATTTCTGGCTCTTTAGTTAAATAATACTTTATAAGGTATTTGAAGAGCTGTGTAACTAATGCCCTTTACAATTAATGTGTGTGCTAATATGGAAAAATCCAAGACCTCTTACAGCACGTCATAAATCATTGCCTTTAAGTGCTCTGCTAAACTGTAATTAGAGTGGTGATATAATCAGTTAAACACAATACGTGTGCATGTATGTGTGTGTGTGTGTGTGTGTGTGTGTGTGTGTGTGTGTGTGTGTGTGTGTGTGTGTGTATATATATATATATATATATATATATATATATATATATATATATATATGTATTATTTATATATATATATATATATATATATATATATATATATATTTATATGGATCCTTATCACATGGTCGACAGGCCATATGATCGACACTCATTTGGTCGACAGTTCATTTGGTCGACAAGCAGTTTTATGTGGGGGGAGTCACCTCCCACCCCCCCTAACTATATATATCAACTCCAGGGGTCACACAACATTGGGGAGGGGGGCAAATCTGCCTGTCGACCAAATGAGTGTCAATCAAATGGCTTGTCGACCATCTTAGGTAGACCCATTTATATATATAGATAGATATATATATATATATATATATATATATATATATATATATATATATACTGCATTACAAATATGCTTTTACCAGCAAAATGAGAGAAACATAAAGACTTGTAGATTAACTCTTGTAGATTCTTTAATCAATAAACTGACATGGTGACACAGCATTTGAAGAAAACCTTTATAAAAATAAAACTTGCAGCAGTTTTTTTTCCATATGACTGGCATGTGAAGTGGATGATGTGATTTATATTTTTCATTAGCTTTTTTTACTGAACATTTTAGGCACCATGAAGACATTTTCTTGGGCTCTAAAGTTATCTATCTTCAAAAATCATAAAAACATGCTCTTGACAATATTCTTCAGTTTCTTTAGACAGCCTCTTTGATTCATGAACAACTGTGTAGGCTTCATGTGAAGCCTACATGATGTTTACATGTTAAACAGATGAGCACCAGCGCTAATCACATATGCATGCTGCTCATTACACTTTCATGAATACATGCACATTTTCATGACCAGCAATAGTGATGGCAGCCACAAAAATTTGTTGAGCAGCACAAGCACAGACAGTAAATAAACAACTGTATGCATGGACAAATCTAAGTGTTCACATGGACAGCATGAAGAGCTACATAGGGCAACTAATGCAAGCTGTACCAGGCAGGGAAAGCATACTGAGTGCAATGTGTACATAAATGAAACATAATAATATAGAAATAAGTAAGGGGGAAGGTTAACCACAGGACCAACTACAACAGATGGGTTACCAGGCAGGGAAATTGCACTAAGGACAATGTGTGCAGAAATCAAAGAAACGTATACATAAATATGTAAGACGGGAAGATAAATGTTCAAATTGTAGTAAAATAATTGATTGAAAGTGCTTACATCACAAAGACAATATTCTAATAATAAAATTGTGCAATATGTACAGTGGATATAAAAAGTTTACACACCCCTGTTAAAATGCCAGGTTTTTGTGATATAAAAAAATGAGACCAAAATAAATCATTTCAAAACTTTTCCCACCTTTAATGTGACCTATAACCTGTACAATTCAATTGAAAAACAAACAAATATGTTAGGGGAAAAAAATATAAATAATAAAAAACATACAATACACTGATTGCATAAATGTGCACACCCTTAAACTAATACTTTGTTGTGTGTGCACACCCTTAAACTAATACTTTGTTGAAGCAGCTATCAATTAAAGAGACTCTGATTAACCCCAAATAAAGTTTAGCTGTCCTAGTAGGATTTTCCTGACATTTACTCAGTTGCCTGCTACAGCAAAAACCATGGTTCGCAGAGAGCTTACAAAGCAGCAAAGGGATCTCATTGTTGAAAGGTATCAGTCAGGAGAAGGGTACAAAAAAATGTCCACAGCATTGGATATACCATGGAACACAGTGCTCATCAAAAAGTGGAAAAATATGGGACAACAGTGATATTGCAAAGAACTGGACGTCCCTCCAAAATTGATGAAAAGACAAGACAAAAACTGGTAAGGGAGGCTGCCAAGAGACCTGCAGCAACACTGAAGGAGCTGCAGGAATTTCTAGCAAGCACTGGTTGTGTACTACATTTGACAACAGTCTCCTGTATTTTCCATATGTCTGGACTATGGGGTAGGGTTGCAAGACAAAAATATCCAGGTCTGGCTAAAATTTGCAAAACAATACATCAAGTCTCCCAAAAGCATGCCAGAAAATGTGTTATGGTCTGATGAGACCAAGGTTGAACTTTTTGTCCACAGTTCCAAAAGATAGGTTGGGCACAAAACCAACACTCCACATCACCAAAAGAACACCATCCCCACGGTGAAGCATGGTGGTGGCAGTATCATGCTTTGGGTTGCTTTTCTTCAGCAGGAACTGGAGCTTTAGTCAAGGTGGAGGGAATTATGAACATTTTCAAATACCAGTCACTTTTGGCCCAAAACCTTCAGGCATCTGCTAGAAAGATGAAGATAAAGAGGTATGTTACCTTTCAACACAACATTGACCCCAAGCATACATCCAAATCAACAAAAGAATGGCTTCACCAAAAGAAAATTTAACTTTTGGAATGGCCCAGCTAGAGCCCAGACCTAAATCCAATAGAAAATCTGTTGGGTGACCTGAAGAGGGCTATGGATAAGAGATGCCCTCCCAAGCTGACAGATTTGGAGCACTTTTGCAAGGAAGAGTGGGTAAATATTGTCAAGTCAAGATGTGCCATGCTGATAGACTCCTACGCAAGAAGACTGAATGTTGTAATTAAATGAAAAGGTGCTTCAACAAAGTATTAGTTTAAAGGTGTGTACACACAGCAAAGTATTAGTTTAAGGGCATGTACACTTATGCAACCAGCGTATTGTACGTTTTTTATATTTTTTCCCCTAACAGATTTGTTTGTTTTTCAATTGAATTGTACAGGTTATAGGTTACATTAAAGGTGGAAAAAGTTTTTAAATAATTTATTGTGGTCTCATTTTTTATATCACAAAAACCTAGCATTTTAACAGGGGTGTGTAAACTTTTTATATCCACTGCATGTCATAATAATTAATGTTGGTCACACTTCCTGAGCAAATATAGGTAAACAGATGCAGACATGATATTATAGGATGTGGCAGTTACACAAATTAACATTGTAACAGAAGGTATTACATGAGATATGAATGTCATTAGCATGCTGAGCTGAGATGACAGTAGGGCAGTACATTCATTATAGGATATTTGCATAGGGTGCATTTCATCAATATAACACTTAGGAAAATACAAATGGCTCAAAAGCCACAATCTCCTTTTGCAAGAATCTAACCCATCCCATCAATGTTATCAACAAGCTGTGTATTAACTGTGAATGCCACAGAAATAGGCATAATGCATGTAGGAGGAAGATCACCTTTGACGTGAATTATGCACTTCAATATTCTAAAGGTTATGCATCCCATATGTAAGTGTGTGTAGTGTTACAAATTCGGGAGCAGAGTGTGACATAAATAATACCCTTGTGTAAGGACTCCTGCCTGATAAAGTTATTGTGCAGAAAGACAAGAACAGCTGCAAACACCGAACTGTAAAGCAATGTATTCCACAGAGCTGTGTATTGTCGGTATCTGTCACAGGAAGCAGCACTGGATATTGTCACAAACAAGTGAAGTTAATGTGTGAATTAAGAAAGGATCAATGATAATGAATGTTATATCAGCACGTCAGACTGATGGTAATTATTTGAGTATGCTCATGTGCACACAATCGTGACCAGTCCTGTATTAATGTTCCTTGGTCAAGGAAGGTTTCTCTGTAATTTTGTACACAGACCACCCAAGAACTGGAGCACACTTGTGTACACAACAGTACTCAATGCATGTGCCATAGCAACACTCTCACCATGATATTGGCAAAACAAATGTCTACTGCCATGACATACAAAGCTACATTCACATGTGTTCATGCAGCATATCATGGGATAAGACTGATGTGATATAATGGATGTTGTATGACATCAGTACATTCACACAAAATGATTCCCTATGTCAGAATTAAACATCAAGCTGTACAACTCCTCAACTAACAATATGGCTATTAATCACATGTGCAACAACAGCAATTTGTAAGGTAGATGAAAGTGCATGGCAAAAAACAACCAACAGCATGAAAAAAACAAAGCCAGCACTCTTCAAACCCAATCCAACATTTTTTTACTTTATTTAGTTAGTTTAAGAACCATATACCGGTTTTGGTAATAGCCTTCCTCAGTATGGTAATTAATTACATGTGCCACAGTGGAACTGCTATCACAGCGGTTGAACTGCACCTATGTGAAGTCATTAAATCAGCTGTATTTTATTTGCTCATAACTATTATCTGCCAAAATGGATGGGCGAGGCCTCTGCCATTTTATACGTACACAGTAGAACTGGGGGAATGTCATTCCTACAGAACAGTTAAGGGCAGAAATGCTTACAGTCACTTAATGCTGGTTTGGAACACTTTACTAAGCACAGAAAATTAGCACCATAGTGGGATTAATGAATGTGTGCCATAGTATAAGTGCATCACGCATTGTCATATGTGTGGTTGTATGAAAGCATTACATCACGTGTACCAATCAAGGGATTTGTGTCCCTGTAATTACTTAGACCCAGTCTTGCTGTATGTCAGATAACATTGCCTGATGCTAGGTATACCCAAACACACCTGTAGCCCCCTGCTGTTATCACTGTGTAGGTAGAACAGAAGTTATATACTATGTAGATATAATCCAGTACTGGAACACGTCTTATTTAGGCAACAAAATAGATTACATTGTCTCGTGTCCTCAGTCCTGAGGAGGCATTTCACTACAACAGGTATGGAAGGGCAATCTCTACAAATGATAGCACCAGTCTTCAATACAGGCTTTCAAAAGGAAATTTGGAATAAACTATTTTAAGAGGAAGCAACATCTACACATGAACATAGCATATATGGACAACATCACTGTTAACATGTACACTGACTGTAAGCAGTGATGTCAGGATTTGAACTATATAGCTAACATCACAAGTTAATGCTGGTTTGCTGAAACAAAAGCATAACTTCAGATTTATTTTAAAACTGTGACATGCACATTTCGATGCATGACATAAGCACTGTGTATTACCTTGATGTTTCCACTAAAAGGTGGTTACACAGCACAAGCTCCTTTTGTAGATATACATCATATATGTATTTGTAGCCTGTTTTGCAAAGCAAGAGAAAGAAACACACACTTAAAGACAGTCATCCCTGTATTTGAACTCCCTGCCAATCTACTGACACAATCTACATGAAAACTGTATAATAGACAGGCACCACAGAAGAAGTCTGTCCACGTGTGAACCATACTGCATGTTTGAAGGGTTAACATCAGCTGTGTCATGCAAAGGAAATGTGAGTCCAAAATTGACTTCTACAGATATGTGGGATCCTAACTGTTGTCATTACTAAGAGGTGTAAGAGATCCCTCCAGTCATTTACATTCACACACACACATAGTCAGGAAAGTCTTACTGCTGTATTCAAACTCCCTACCTATGGACTGGCACAATATATATGCAAGCGTATTATGTGCACTCACTGCAGGGGAAGTCTGACTGCATGTGAGCCACACTGCATCTTTGAAGGGACAACATTGGCTGTGTCATGCAAAGGAGATATGTGTGCAAAAATTACTTCTACGGCTATCTGGTATTCTAAATGGCAATACTAAGATATGTAAGACACATCCATTTACATTCACACACACACACACACACACACACACACACACACACACACACACACACACACACACACACACACACACACACACATACTCAGGAGAGTCTCACTGCTGTGTTCAAACTCCCTTGTTATCTACTGACAGTCTACACTCAACTGTATTATACACATATGCCACAGGAGAGGTCTGACTTAGTGGTGTGAACATGCATTATTGAAATGATGACCTCATCAGTTTGTTCAGACTGTATGTATTTGTGGACAGAGTGAAAATGGAATATGGGATTGATTTGACCATAAAAATGTTTCTCATAAGTGGGAATCAAACAAGCACAGCTGCTGAATTACTCCTCCAGTGATACTAGGAACTCACCATCACACATGCACACAAGTTAACTGTTGTGAGATTAGAACCCCCCCCCATCTCTCTAATTACATAATCAAGAGAACACAGTACTTAATGCACTTTCTAGGGGATGACATCCATGTTATGTTGCAGAGCAGATGATGCTGGAAGAAGAGTCTAACATTGATGTAGACTCCCCTGCAGTGTAAAAGATCCTCTGAATGCTATTGCAGTGAAGCTAGCAGTACATACAATCATATTTACATGACCCTTTACACAAGCCACATGTATGCACAAGTTGACTGCTGTCATATTAGAACCCCTACCTATCTAGTTACTCAATCTACAATGCACCGTCCTTAATGCAAGCACCACCACAGAAATCAGACTATTATACTGTGAGAGTGTACTTTATGGAGGATGACAACAGCATTGTGTTACAGAGAAGATGATGCTGGTAGACATATCAGACATTGATGTGGACTCAAACTGCAGTGTAAAAGTTTCTCCAGACTAATATTTCAGTGAGGCCAGCAGTATGTAAGGTCATATTTACGTGATTCTATACACAACCCATATACACACACACTCACACACGAGTTGACTGCTGTGAGATTAGAACCCCCTACCTATCTAGTTACACAATCTAGGATACACAGTACTCCACTCAAGTGCCACTTTAAAAGTCTGACCTCTACACCCTGATAGTGCAGTGTAGATATGATTAGTTTCTCATTCTGTCTTAGAAGATATTGTGATGTTCAAAGCCATATTGGTTGATGTGAAGGAATAAGTGCAATCTTATGATCAATAATAACTACATACTACTGACTTAGATCATATTAATGTTTACTGCAGAACTCAGACTGATATGTACTTGTATTGTGTAAATGAGACACAAACACACACACACACACACACACACACACACACACACACACACACACACACACACACACACACACACACACATATGTGCACACACACGTGCACACACACACACACACACACACACACACACACACACACACATGCAGACACACACACACACACACACACACACACACACACACACACACATGCACTTGTGAAACACAGGATTTACAATGAAGCATTCATGGCTCATCATGTTAGGATGCTGGTATGTAAACATTAATGAATGCTACTGATATTAGCAATTGTATCTACTCATGCATGAGCAATTTGCACTGTCAATACAAAGTGATCCTTAATGTTCCAATGGAAGAGGGATAAATAATGATGAAGTATGTGTGTCAAGGCTCTATGTAGTTGTATATCATTTGTAAGTGTAAGTGCTGCAGTCTAGACCTAACTCTTCAGAATGGTCAGTCAAAATACAGCTCACAGCAGTTCACTTGAGTACATTAAGCAATTTTCATGTAATGAAGTAATACAATCCAGTAACAATACTTATTTTTTATCAGAATTTCTTCCTAAAGCACAATGCTGAGAAAAGTATTTGAGTGGATGTTGGCAAAGTATTAGAACATGAGTGATTATACTTTGAGGTGTTGAAGTATCAGTGATCACATGTGTTCACTGGTGCTCCCTGACAACCTTTGCACAAATAAGGAGCAGAGAGAAAATGCTGTGTTTCTGATTAAGTGTAGAACAGCTCTGTTTTATGTTAATATGTTGCATATATGCACTTTGCATGTTACAGTCTAGCTTTCACATGATAGGGCCAAAGCTTAATTCTGAAAGGAATTCTTGCACTTGCCTTAATGTTTCCATGGCATTAGGTGGCAAGCAAACAGGGTTCACTGCTGAAAGAAAAAAGTGAAAAATTTTAATTTAGCCTTCTGTAGCATAAACAGTCTTAGCAGTGATGTCCGGCCATTAACACTTGGACAGTACTGAGTGGAGAAAATCCACCTGTCAGTCTAACTTTCTCTGTGGCACAAGGTGTAAGCTCAGTGAGCTAAATAAAAAGAAAAGCAGAGGTGAAGCAGCATTTCAGTCTAGTATGCAGAACATTTTACAAAGGGTGTCAAAATATGATTATCATAACTAATTTTCATCATGGCTGTAAGACTACATAGGAATGACTATCCTAGATAGGTTGATTGCCCAAATTCTGTCAGTAATGCCTACTGAAATACACTTTTATATGTACTATATATCAGCATTCTTCAAGGGAAATCACACGCTAATTGGGTGTACAATTTGTTAACCATGCCAAGGATGCTATATATTTTGAAATAATTATTATGACTCAGCACATATCCTATGTGTGTGTGTGTGTGTGTGTGTGTGTGTGTGTGTGTGTGTGTGTGTGTGTGTGTGTGTGTGTAGGGTAGGATGCCTTGTGATGTGTGGTCATTATACTTCCCCACAGTAAGGACAGTAGACAAATGACATAAAATGAACATTTCATACATCAGCCTACTTAATATGTTGCATTATAATGTGATGAGACAGAAGCAGTGATGAAGGACACAGAGATGGAGAGACACATAACCGTTATGTTATGGCACATGCATGAACACCTGTATGGTGTGCTTGTATTACTTGTTTCCGTATACATAATGTATCCTGCTCTGTACCATTAAATGACTGATACAGGGGTAGAAAAGGTGCAGGAGTGACAAAAACCAACACATACATCTGGTTGAAGAAGGTGTAAGAAAATGGAAATATGACAGTACCATGAGGACGTTGTTTTGTTGTTAACATATGTAGCACACCCACAAGTAATATTAATATGAAAAGAAATTACATAACATATGTCAGCATTTCGACCTTTGGCAGTAGAAAAAAACTTTACACACAGGTTGCTTATCTTAGCTCACCACAGAGGAGTTCATGCTGTAATAATTTTCATTCACACATTGTAAGAAATACTCAGAACATGTTGAAAAAGGCATTAGGTAGGCAGCAGTATTCATTAACCTCTATCAGTCGCAGCCTATCTTACACTTTACATGATGTCCAGCAGCCTGTTACATATGGAACAGTAACTGTTTCACAGTTTATTACCGTACGTCTGTTTTACTATAGTGCAGCTGACAAGTTGTGCTAAGCTAACCGTGCTAATGTAGTCTAAGCAAAAACTCCCTACATTTTGCAATAATGCTTAAAATGCCATTTAGCATCACATACTACACTTGCTTGTTGCCAAACCTTATTGAAATGCTGAGGACTGCAACTGACAAAATAGAAGGGGGTTAGACAGATACATAGGCAGCACATTCATAGGAAAGGAACTTGTAAAACAGGCAGTAAGCATTTCACTGAATGCTGGATTTGAACCGTTGTCATGATGAAAAATTAAGCTTACAGACATGATCACTATCTCGCCACCCCACAGGGTGAATCCTACTTCAAACATATCACAATCATAGCATTGAAGGGACAGCGATAACCTATTAAGCCAAAGGAACATCTAGGTATTAGTCTTTAACAAAGTAATGACCTGTTTTTCACAAAATCTCACCAAGATGACACTGATATATATATAGATTGTATTTTATACAGCATATATCATGGACAGAAGTAAGCTTAAAAATAAAGAAGATAGCTGGGTGCCCAAGTCCCAGGATAAAAAAGTGCCCAATCCTGGTAGGTGCACTGGTACTAGGACTAGAAAAATGACAGTCTAGAATCCTCAAGACACAAAAATATTCCTATAGTGGGGCCAATGGCCCTCCTGTTGTAGAAGGAAGTAGCAGTCCACAAAAATCCCAAAAACCAGTAGGCCAAAAAAGAGCCATGCAGACGACAGACTGGATTACTGAGGATAAGAAAGAAATTATGTATTGTTACTATTATGCAAGAAGCCTAGAATTTCCAGACAAAAGATATAAGAAAAGATTAAGAGAGAAATTAGAGGAAAGAAAAATACTTCCACAAGAAAAACTGTCAGAAGCTTCAAATAAAATAAAAAAATTGTGTTAATTAATGCAACAGATCAGTTAAAACACTATATAGGCCAAGAAGCCTTGTGCTGTTTGGAAAAAGAAGCAACTGAGGAAGTGCGAAAATTTAAAGAACAAAATTTAGAGACATTTGAAGGGTATAAAAAAAGAAATATGGACTTGGAAAAGAAGGCGAGATCTGATATGGTGCAATATTTATGCAAAGGAGAAAGCCAAATTCATCAACACAAAAGCAAGAAAGGCAGCCCCAAAGATATTCAAAAAGAAATACAGGCAAAAGCATCCAGATATGGAAAATTTCACAATAAAAAAATAAGATCACAAAGAGGGAATGCAAAACAGAAGATTAGTCAAATAGAAGATAAAAAATAGAAGCTGAAGTTAAGGAATATTTGTGAAGTGAATGATTCAATGTAGAAAGTCAAATATGGAGTATATCACAGCATGATGGAACAACTAGTCCCCAAATTAAGGATAAACGAGGAGCAGGAGACATCTGCAGAAGAAATATAGACATGGGAAAGAAAAAAGAGATTTAATATGGTGCAATATTTATGCAAAGGAGAAAGCAAAACTAATCAATGCAAAAAGAGTGACACCAGTGATATTTGAAGAACAATACAGGCAAATACTTGCGGATATGGACAATTTTACAATACAAAAAAATAAGAAAACAAAGAGGAAAAGTAGAAAAGAGGATTAGTAATGGAGAAGTTAAAGAAATCGAAACTGAGGTTATGGATTACCTGCAATGTGAAGGATTTAGTGTAGAAAACTTAACTCAAATAACAGCACAACAGGATAGAGCAATGTACACCCAAATTAAGGAAAAACCAGTGGAGTGGGAAGCATCTAATCAGTTGGCATATGAAGATACTTTGGAGCCTCCCATAGAAACCAGTACAAAATGTTCAGTGGAAACTATACAGCAAGGAAAGAACAGGAAACTGTGATAACTC
This sequence comes from Protopterus annectens, assembly GCF_019279795.1. Taxonomy (NCBI): domain Eukaryota; kingdom Metazoa; phylum Chordata; order Ceratodontiformes; family Protopteridae; genus Protopterus; species Protopterus annectens. The sequence continues at coordinate 1,014,537,097 of NC_056730.1, forward strand.
TGATACAGTCAATGTCGTGTTGTGATAGGCCAGTGAGTTCCCATATGACAGAGCAATGGATGACACATGCTGAAACTGAAGAGAACATGACACAGGAAGATGCTCTGGAACTTTCTATATATAAGATTAATGAAAGAAATAAACTGCAGAACATCAATAAGTTAGAAGTCTGATAAAACAAATGAACACAGTAATTAGCACTGTTCATAGAGATTCATGCGATATTACAGAAGTAAATAGGATCCATTACTCTGCAGCCAAAATAATAACAGAGACCTGGTTCAAGGCAGCAGAAAGCACCCTTGCACTACCACGCTAGAACTCATTCCATACCTTTCAGCCTCAGAACTTGGACAGAAGCTCCAAAAGTAGTGGTATTTCCATATTCATAAAGGATGTGCACACCTCCAGACTGGTAGCCCAGCATAACGCAACTGAGATACTTCAGGTACAGCTAACATTGGGTAAGACAGCGATTCAGGTCATAGCCTGCTATAGGTCCCCAACCATGTCCCAAGATTCACACTCTACATTCCTAAGCACCCTGGAGAATATTAGGGTCCAACCTAACACTCTCAGACTGGGCGACATCAACTACCCCTCCATTAACTAGGAAACCCTATACACTTGCCCAGTGCTTTCTGGAATTCATTAATTCCAATGCCCTGAAGCAGCTCGTTCTTACCCCCACTAGAGGTAGCAACATCCTTGACCTGGTCATTGCTAACATGGGTGACCATTGCTCTGCATCAATAGTCAACTCCTCCCTGGTTAGATCCGATCACAAGCTAATCACCTTGTAAATCCACATCCCTCCCATCCCCCCAACAAAGGTAACCACAATGAAAAACTTCTCCAAAGCTAACTTTGGGCTCCTAAAAGCACAGGTGGCTAACTTCACGGCAGCCATGCAAATGGAGAATAGTTGCATGACCGCCAAATCATACACCAGTGCACTGTATGAACACGTACACAAATGCATGGATATCGCCAGACCCGATAGAACTAAGATGCTCTCCTCAAAAAAAAAAGAAGCCTCTACAACAGAAGGAGGAAACTGATGCGGAATAAGGTGAAGTCCCAAGACTGGAAATACTCCCTTATCAGCCTCAACAAAAGGTTAAGATCCCTCATCAAATCCTCAAAAGCTAACTATGAAAACAGAATTGCAGCAAATAGTAAAGACAACCACAAGGCCTTCTATAGTTATGTAAAGAATCTCCATGGTAATACCCAGATTTGCTCTGAGCTACTGCATAATGGTACCACCTATACCGAGCCAACAGATATTGCAAATATACTGACGGACAGATTCAGTGCTAACTTTATCTCTCTCCCCCAAAAGACCAATCACAATACCAGTAGATTGCAAGGTACCCAGTATTACTGCTGCACAGGTTAAAACAGCACTGTCCAAGGCCAAGAATACAGCTTCTATGGGACTTGACAGTATCCTTGGCTGTGTTCTACATGAACTACAGAGTGAACTGGCACCTCACCTGTGTGCCCTGTTCAATCCCTACTGAATGGCGCACTGCTACAGTCATCCTTCTCCACAAAGGAGGAGTGACTACAGACCCCAGGAACTATCACCCCATTAGCTTTACAAGTCTGATATGCAAAGCTATGGAATGCATCATCATGGACCTAATAAACAAGGATATAGGGAATCTCTGAACTCTGGATGCTATATAGTTTGGTTTTATGAAGGGTAGATCATGCCTGCTCAACTTGGTTGATTTTTTTGAGTCAGTCACCAGAGTTGTGGATGAAGGTAAGGTGGTTCATACAGCCTACCTTGATCTGGCCAAGGCCTTTGATACCATTTCCCACTCAGGAATTATAGAAAAACTTACTAAGCTAGACATCAACCCCTATATCACTAGATGGGTTGCAAACTGGCTCACAGATAAAACCCACGGTGTGAAAGTAGCTGACTCCAAGTCAAACTGCTGACCAGTCAGGAGTGGAGTCCCACGGGGTTTGGTCCTGGGTCCTCTCCTGTTTGGTATCTACTTCTCTAAAGTCCAGGCCAACATGAAGGGACTCTGGCTGGCAAAGTTTGCAGATGATTGCAAGTTGGGAGCTATTATTAACTCCCCAAGTGATGTTGACATCCTAAAGAAAGGCCTCAATGAGACCAATGACTGGTGTCAGAACCATGGCCTTAAGCTCAAAGCCAAAAAATGTGCCTTCATCCCCTTTGGGAAAAAAATGGTTCCCTTGAATTACCACATTAATGGTAGTCCACTGAACCCAGAAGGTGTTATATGAGATCTGGGAACACAGGTTGACAGCAACCTCTCTTTTGACCACCACGTTGCCACTGTGGTCAGAAAGTCCTTCTATGCAGCACATCTCATTACTAAGGGTGTTGAATCCAGAAAGAAAGAGGTCATTGTCTCCCTCTACTATTCCGTCATTAGGCCAGTCATTGAGTACAATGCCCCATTTGGCATGTACCTCACTAGACACCTGCAACAACTGGAGAGGCCACAAAAGTACCTCACAAAGAGGATCCTAGGCCTTAAACACTTGTCCTATATGGACAGACTCAAAAATATTCCTATTCTCTGTCTCATATCACCTACTTAGAGGTGATCTCTGTTTGACTTACAAAGCCATGTCTGTCCCAGCTCTGTTAGAAATACTGCATCTAAAGAAATCCCAATCCCTCTGCACTACATGTTCCAGAGACCTCCACCTCATTACCACAATCAACGGAACATGCTGGAGGGACAGGTTCATAACCCAGAGACTGCCTATGCTATGGAATAGACTTCCCATACATGTCAAGCAGAGCACCTCACTGGCTCTCTTCAAGAGAAATCTTGATGAGTTGATGGGAATTAGAAAATTCACCCCGGGGATCACTCCAGTGGCTCTACTTGACAGAGGCACTAGGATCTAAGGTTGGGTGGCACAATGCCAGGGTAATCCTATGGGCTAGGCTTGTAAAGGCTCCAGGACCATTAGCCTAGTACACACCTATGAACCTATGAATCTATAAAGTCCTACCACAAGAACATAGGATAGTAAGGGAAAGGACAGGGAGAAATCAAATCCCATCATGGAAGTATCGAATAGGGAAAACTATAAAGTAATTAAGACAAGAAGTGTCACTGTTAGAAGAGTATAGAAGAGGGAACAGAACAACAAAAATACTCAGAAAGATAGATGTGATAAAAGCAATGTGCAGTATTATACCAGATCAGGATTTATCATGCACTATTGCAAACAATAAACTAAAAATATCTGTACAGGCAGAAAAACCTAGAAGATACACAGATAAATATAAAGGAAAAGTACAAAATAAGCATTTAATTGATAACCCAAAAATATTTTATAGAGAAGTGGGAAACAAGGTAAAAGGAACTGAAACACCACCAACGAAAGAAGAGATGGATACATTTTGCAGAAATATTAATGAAGATCCTGTGGAAGACAACAAGGATGCTAAATTGATAGAGGTAAAAGAAAGAATAAGAAGTTCAAATTTACAGATATGAAATGGGACAAAGTAATGGCCAGAGAGACTGAAACTAATTTAAGAAAAGCCTTTAATTTGAAAACCCCAGGCCCAGATGCAGTACCTAACTTCTGGCTAAAAGTATTAACATCTTTGCATTACAACTATTTATATGCATACCAAGAACAGACAGTGGCCTGGCTAACAACAGGAAAAACAATGCTCCCACTTAAGAGTGAACCTGCAACCTACCCTAAAAACTATAGCCCAATAACTTGCCTTCCAACGACGTATAAACAATACACTGGAATTTATGCCGACAGAGTTTATAGTCATTTAGAAGAAAACTCGACACACTCCTACATATGTTGAGGTCCTCAACAAAAGCATACACAAACAAGAGACTTCTGAGGCATAAACACATGCAAACTCCACTACCCACCACATCACACACCACACATAGTCCACACTCCTGTGTCTCACAGCCACTAAGGCCTAAACATAAACCCAATATAGTAGTCATAGGACACTCCATAGTGAGACACACACATATGCCCCTCACCAGGCTGGAAAAGGAGAAAGTCATGGTTAGTTGTTTGTCGGGTGCCAGAATCCACCATATCACCAATGCACTCATGTCTCTCAACAGGTACTGTTATGATTCTGTCATAGTCCATGTTGGAGTGAATGACTTGAGATGTACCTCTCTGGACTATATGAATAGAGACATGATTGAGCTTGCTGAATATGTGTTCCAGGCAGGTATGTCCCTAGCCTTAAGCAGCATTCTACCATCACCCAGAATTATGCCTCAATACAAACAGAAAATGATTAACTTTAACAACTGGCTTAGTTTCTGGTGTCATTCAAAGGGGATCAAGTACCTGACAGCCTGGGATGACATAATTGACAAGCCATGTTGCTTTGCCAGAGATGGCCTGCACCTGTCTCCCTTGAGCTTCAGGCTCCTGGTAAAGGCTCCTGCCTCCCCCATAGTGCCTTTTTTAGGCAAGGCCATGAGGTCAAAACTACCAACATGAAAATTTCATCAAAATGTAACTTAAAGGTCTTGCTGCTAAACATGAAACTGCACTCATTGCAAGCATTCTTAACCTTGGAAGAAGTCCACATTTGTGCAGTCACAGAAACCTGGTTCAAAGCTGCGGAGAGCTCCTCAGCCATACCAAGTTACTCATCCTATCATTCATTCAGACCCCAAGCTGTGGGCAACAAAACAAAAGGAGGTGGAGTTGCAATATATATAAAAGACATACACACCTCTAGGCTGGTCAAACAGTATGATGCTCAGGAAATACTCCAGGTGTAATTAACAATTGACGAGACCCCTATTGAAATCATAGCTAGCTACAGACCTCCATTTCAGATTCAAGATGCCCACTCCACCTATCTGGACCTCTTCAAATCTATCAAGATTCAACCTTTTACCCTGATCCTGGGTGACTTTAACTATCCAGCCATAGACTGGAAAAAATACTCATGCCAAAACACAGATGCCCAGAGATTCCTTGATTTCATCAACGCAAATGCCTTGGACCAGTTGGTTGACAACCCCACAAGAGGTGAAAATATCTTGGACTTGGTATTAACCAACATGGGTAACCACTGCGGCATCCTTACAGTGTCATTATCCCTGGTAAGATCCGACCACAAACCAGTCACTTTCGAAGTCACCATATTCCTAAACCCCCCCACCCCATGCCCCAGCTAAGGTCAAACAAAAAAAAACTTCTCCAAAGCTGATTACAACCTCCTGAGGGAAGGTATAAACAGATTCTCAGCTCCCTCCCCCTCCACAGAAACTGGCACACATGTCCATACTTACACTAACATTCTATATGAGCATTTATATAGCTACATGGAATCAGGAATACCTGACAGGACAAAAGCATCTTCCTCAAGGAAGAGTAAACCTGTCTGGTGGACATCTACAATACATAAACTCTATAATAAAAGGAAAAAATAGCTGTCTGGGACCAAGAAGGAGCAGGTATCTAATTGGAAGCAATCTCTCCTTATCCTGGGGATGGTACCACACAGGATGAGGCCTTGCATACTGTCCATCCTTATCCTGATGCTGGTGTGTCATTACATGCCACCAGATGTATGTATAGGGCAGATATGGAGACAAAGTCATGTTCCAGCCGGGCCTCTAATGAGATAGTGCGAGTCTTAAACATGGCACATTCTAATGCATATGTCTGCCTCAACCATGTGGGTGACTTACTGGATAGGATGCGTGACACACTGGCTCAGGCAGTGTCTGTGATAGAATGTCTACTAGGGGAGGGTCAGCATCCATGTGTCTGTAGAGCCACAACATCCACTGGTGTTAGCCAAAGTGGCTGTGCCAGATCCTGCTCCCCTAGTGGCACTACTTCCAGTACTCTGTCACTGATTGAGGTGTCCACTCCCAAATGTGGTAAGCCAAGGGTTCATGGCACTGGATGTAGATGGGAAGAGAGCTCACCCAGCAGACATTACTCACATTCAGGCAGCACCCCCACTTTAAACCGAGCAAGAACAAACAAGTGGCAGTGCAACATCTGGCAGAGGCAGTTTGCATGGTCAGGAGTGACAACACAGAAGTGACAACTGTACCATGCATATGGCTCACACCTGTCCAGCATGCCAGCACATTGTGCTAGCACAGAGCTTGCTTGTGTTCATGCTTTCATACACACACTCACACACACACACACACACACACACACACACACACACACACACACACACACACACACACACGCACACACACACACACACACACACACACACACACACACACACACACACACACACCAAACACATTTCACAAAAACTTACCATACTGATTTATACACATACTGATTAAGCAAACCATAATGTTGATTGGGATACATCTCCTATTACAGGTCCAGAGATATTTCCTACTTTACTGAATGTTCTCTCTTTTTTTCTCACATGCACTCTCACTACTTTGTTGTCAGCCTTGGCCTACTGCCCCACAACCCCCACCCTGTGCAAATGATTATGACTGTGCCATGCCCTTTGTTCCTTTGGGTTTTACTTAGAACTGAGTATATGTCTGATGTACAGAGTGGCTAGCTAAGTGAGTCTTTCTCACTATGTTGATTTTAAGCATATGTATTACATACGAATATTCTAGATATTTTTTGTATATGTGCATTTGAGAAGGATTTTTCAGTTAGTATTGTAAGTCATGCATTCAGTACTCTGACATTGCATTCCTGCTTATTACTCTACTTGTGAAACTATTGATTTAATTGTCCTGTTGACTGATTTGTGTACAGTGGGTAAGTGAGCTGCCTGATGCCAGTTATTGTGTACAATGTATATCTGTATATTACAGACATAATTCCTATAAGGCAAGGATATCATTGGTGGACACCTCACACAGGTTCTGATTGAGTACATTAGCAGTATGCAGGTATATCAGTTACATTCATCTTTTTATATATTTGTTCATATACTACAGGTTCAACACGTACTTGACATTACTGTAGGTATGAGACATGCGCTTTTGGCTGCCTCTGTCTGATGCTATCTGTACATAGGCATTACATGGGGGAATAAAGTCTTTGGACATTAGCTGGCATCCATTTTAATATTTGCATGTGCTTAGGTTGCCATGTCTATTCCTTCACTGGTGAATATGTGTGTGTGTGTGTGTGTGTGTGTGTGTGTGTGTGTGTGTGTGTGTGTGTGTGTGTGTGTGTGTGTGTGTGTGTGTGTGTGTGTGTGTGTGTGTGTGTGTGTGTGTGTGTGTGTGTGTACTATCCTTAAATTGGTGAACATGTATGTGTGTATACTATCCTTAATGGCATAATGTGTAAGCCTATGTGTGCCGGCTCCCTCTACAGCTGCAGGTTCTCCCTTAGAATCATCATCTGTATGTGCAGGAGTTACTGGCCCTGCCTGTGGTCCAGGAGTGTGTGGTTCTGGCCCTTGCTGTCCCTGTCACAGCTGTTTCCTCAAGATGATATTGTGCAACATGGCACAGTCTGTGAGAATTTCTGTGTGGGTGCACGGGTCATACTGCAGGGCACCCCCTCATGTGTCTAGACAAGTTAAAAGTGACTTCAGCATGCCAAACACACACACACTTTATGATATTTCTAGTTTGAGCTCAGACATCATTGTATTCTTCTGTTGTGGGTGTGTGTGCATTTCTGATGGATTTCATGAGCCACAGTTCCAGTTTCTAATCTGCATCACCCAGTGGATGGCCTTGTGGAACATCACCCTTAGAAAACCCTGTGTAAAGCTGACAGGTATGCCATAAGAGTGAGTCATGGTAACTGCCTGGGTTGCCTGCAGACACATTGAGGATGATCCCTCTGGCATTACAGACAACCTGGCATTTGACTGAGTGGAACTCTTTCCTGTTGATGTATGTCTTTCCCTGTTCACCAGGTGGGACTTTATTTCTATGTTAGTGCAATTTATGGCCCCCAAAACTTCAAAGAAGTGTGCTACAACTTAACATTTCTACATTGTTTTTATTCTCTCCTATGGTGTGCATGGAAAATAGATTTACTCCTTTGCATCTTCTAGCATAGCATTAAGACATTAGTGCAATATTCTGCAGCCTGAAGCCTGTAACATCTTGGTCTCTGGAATGTACCAGTAGCTAATATCCTTAATGCCATGCATACCTTAGTTTTCACTGGTATAGATACTCCTCAATTTCCCCTGGGTCTTAGATGGGGTGGCAGAGGATCAACCCTGTATCACTGTAATAGTTAAATATCATGCAGTCCATCTTGTGTTAAACAGGGTCTGAGCACCTTTCATCTCCTTGGATGAGCTCTAGCAGCAGCAACAGCATAAATTTAAGTCTGTTGTACATATGCTTGCAGCAGACCAGTCTCTAAAATTGCTTTTTTTTCTAAGTGTGATACTGGATATATTCCAATTTCAAGGCAAAGAGCTACACCAAGTCTACATGATTATAGCTTCCTGAATGGCTAGCCTTAAGAAGTACGCAATTCTAGAAGCAAGAAAACAACTTCCAAAATGAAAATCTGAAGTGAACAAGAAATCCTGTGTGAGACTCAAATACATAGAGAACGAATGTTAGCCAGAGAGTTGCTAAACCTCCCTGCTGGATCATGCACAGAAAGGATAGAGCTGTCTATAATAATTTTGTAAATCTTAGTCTTATTCTTATTTTGAAAGTTATCGATCAGACAGAGCACATCCTTGGCTGCAATTACTTTTGGTCTAGACTAACTACTAGAGTTTACTGTATGTTATCTGTCTCTCTGTAACTTTTATTTTAAATGTATATTCCAAGATTATTCCTGTTTGAATATTTACTTTCCCAATGAAATGTTTTATTTTATTTTTTTAAGTAAAGATTTTTACTGTTCGGTTTTTAATGCTGGTGACTGGTGACTTGTTTATTTATGAGCTTAAAGATAAATATAATTAAATTTGATAAAGTTACTACTATTTGTCATGCAGCTACCAAAGTGTGACTGTTTTTTAGCTAAATGTTGCCATTTCAATTTTAAAGACTGGCATATTTTAAGAGTAAACAGTAATTTGTGTTCCTGTTTTTTAAATGGAAGACTGATGTGCCAATGCTACTGTGAACTGGGGAGAAGTCTGGAGAGTAGTTATTTACTGTGTGTGTGTGTGTGTGTGTGTGTGTGTGTGTGTGTGTGTGTGTGTGTGTGTGTGTGTGTGTCTGTACAAAATAATGTAATAATGCATATGTTTTAATTAATTTTGATAAGACTGCATTATAAGACACTGTGCTCAGTCTAAACTGGATGGAATTCAGAGGTGCTAATGATTATAATGCTGATCTGCAGCTGTGTAGTGTAAAACTGATTAGAGATTGGCAGATACTAACTAATATCCATGCTGGGAGTGTACAGTTACCATAAAAACCTAAGGTAAATTGTCATTTGTATATTAATGGGTTTGCACTGATGTATATTGGAAGACCATTCTAATCCTCATCATAGATTGTTCTTTGCCCATGGCATAGATTTAAATCTCATACCATCCCATGACAGATTATTAATACTGCTTTTCAATCAGAAAACACATACGATAAATGATTCCTGGGATTTCCTATAGAGACTAAAACCTGAATTGTGGTATGATAATTTGAAGTTTATCACCACTGATGTAGTGGACCAGTTTTCTAGTATCCCACAAGATATTAGGTTGGAATTTTTTCATGAAGTTCTTTTAGATTGTGACTTTCTGTCTGCAAATGACATTAAGCTTTTGGTTGACTTCATGGACATTGTTTTGAGCAACAATTTAATTTTTTTGAAGGGGAGTTTTTCAAAAGGTCAAGGGTGTTGCAGTGGGTGCAGTGTGTACACCAGGCTTTGCCAACTTAATAATGTTATACTGGGAGGGACATTTCTTGTTTGTATCTGAACATTTTAAATATTGGACAACATATTTATAGTATGGTATAGGTCTGAAATGAAGACTGACAGTTTTTATGAATTTTATTGGTGATACTAAGAATTTCTTGAATTTGACCCCAAGGAAATTAATTATTAAGACATTAGAATTTTTATTGACCATATAAGTAGCTGTTTTACATTGAACATGTATCATAAGTCAACCTTTTTGAATGTGTAGCTTCATCTTTAGTAGTTGTCAACCAATCTCCAAAAGATAGTTTAGTTAACGGTCAGTTCATAAGACCTGCTAAAATGATTTTTGGGAAGCAAACCTTTTTAAAAGAAAAGAGGAATTTGTAATGTATGTTTATGGATAGGTGCTATCCTTAGACCTTGGTGAAATGCATTACTGATGAGGTCACTGAGGGATGGAGAGACAAATACAACCCCTATTAGGGCTGAGTTTTGAAGTTATTCCTCGGAATGACAATCTTACTACCCCATCTTTGGAGCCCCTTGGTAACTCTATTGCCTCTACGCCTTTCAATAGGGCTTTGATTTTTCAGTACAACACTGCATCCCAATTAGTTCAAAAATATAGTTAGAAAGAACTGGAATATTTTAATAACATCATATTCTGTTGTGGAGACACTGGGACAGGAACCATTCTTTGTGTATAAGAAAGCCAAGAATGTTAAGAACCTTGTTGGAGGGGTTTCCATCATAGTCAAGCTGGCGTTTCAACAAAGGGTACTAAAAAATATGGAGCTTGCAGTTAGTGCAAACTTATTTATGAGTGTGACAGCTTGATTAAAGCAACTTGGATAATTGGGTTTTCCCATATAAAGGTAAATGTAACACCAAGGCTTTGATTTATCTTGCCAAGTGTTCAGAAAATGCAGCTTTTTATGTGGGGAAAATGGAGCATTCCCTCAGAAAGTGCATTTACAAACACAAATATGATATTTGAGAGCAAATCTGGATAATGCCCTTTACAGACATTCTGCTGAATGTTACAATTGTATTTAATTATTTGTGTATTTATGTATTTATTTATTATTTATTTATTTATTGACATTTACTGACAATTGATTACCGAGAAAGTCCAACTGGTTAGAAGCCCATTTTCAGCAGAAGCTCTGAATTATTACAAAATATTTTAATAACAATAATTTTACAATCTTCAAAAATAAAAGCATTTGTATTTTAAATAATTGTGTCTATATTAAATAATCAAACTTTCAAAGTTCGACTGTCATATGGTCGACACCATATGATCAAACTTTAAAAGTTCGAAAATCTAATAAAAAAAATAAACTACACAAATAACCTACCTGAATGTTTTAATCAGGGGGCCCTGCACCCTCCATGTAGGGGATCTCACCCCCCCACACCCCCTGCTCTTTAAATATACCAACTCTGAGATAGCGGTACAGTGCAGAAAAGGGAAATCTTCCCATTGCGTGCTATACGATCTCCATTAAAACATTCAAACTTTCAAAAATTCAATCATATGGTGTCAACCATATGACAGTCGAACTTTTGAAAGTTCGATCAACTAATATAGACCCTAAATAATTATAACAAATTAAACATAATATAAAACATTGGTTAAAAATCAATACAAGGTATATTACAATCATTTAGTATTTAGAGAAACTTTAGACAGTTTGTAGAAAAAGTAAACGTAAGTTAGTCTAATACAAATAGGAATTGCAATCTGAGGTGAGGCAAAAACAAGCTTATGGTATATTTAGAGAGAAAGTCAGGGAAGATAATTAGATAGCAGTAAAGAAATCAGTAAAGAAGGGAGAGGAAGGAAGTATAAGGAATGAAAAGATACTTGTTCACATTTAGGGATATATTTTATCCTGGATTTGAGCAAGAACAGAGCCAGATTTTAGCTAGGAGTAGTTTTGAAAGATGGGAGGGAGGGTATAGACCTGATGGACACAGGTAAGGAGCATCAGGCCTTAGCAACCTTGTACAGACAAAGCCCAGTAGATTTGCTAGGTTTGTAGACAGGCAGGAGTTTTTGGTTACTGGATCACAATGAACGACTGGGAACATAGTTATGTAGTAAGTTTTTTAGTGCTGGAAAGGCAGATGAATGTTGGATAATTTTATAGGTGATAAGATGTTGTGCATATGTTAGTTGATGTGGCAGATCTAACCAATTTAGGCTTTTCAGTGCTATGTAGTGGTGGGTTGTGAAAGGGATAGGTGCTGCCAATTTACAACTTTGTTATAACATTGTTCACGTTTTAATTGTTTTGAAGCCTGGAGGTTAGTAAGGATGGAGCACCATAAAAGAGAGTGGGAAGAAGATAAATAGTGGTGAGTGTAGCTTTAGTTGTACTAGTGAGGATGTTTTTTGGATCTGCAAAGCATCCCTAGTTTTTGATGAGTATTTCTTATGCAATTTTGTATAGGCAGGTCAAATGTGAGATCATCATCCACTATCATGCCTAATAGTTTGTTATAAGAAGTGACTTCAATGGTTGTATTATCAAGACAGAGGACTTTAAACTTTGTTTTTTTTTTACAAGAGAGGGATTTGTGTAAAAAGTAGTAGTCTGTTTTTTTTTTGGGGGGGGGGCTGAGCATGAGTTGTGAGTTACAAAGCCATCTTTCAATGTCTGTTAAAGCTTCCTGAGTAATTTTTTGGAGGCATATCATGTTGTCAAATAAGCAAATGAGAGTGGAATCATCTGCGTATTGTATTAGGGTGGCTTGTTGTGTGGAAGTATAGATGGTGTTGGTGAAAATGTTAAAGAGGAGGGGACCAAGGATAGAGCCTTGTGGTACACCAGTGGTGACTGGATGGTTAGGAGAGAGCATGGAGTGCCATTGTACTGACAGATACCTATTGGACAGATAGCTTTTGAACCACAGATGAGTGGGCTGAGACAGACCTAGTGACGGTATTTGAAGTAGTCATTTTCTGTGGCAAACTGTGCTGAAGACAAATCTAGAAATAAGAAAGACATTAGTTTGCCATCAACTCTAGATTTATTGACAGTATCTATATAGGTTAGAAGGTCAGTGCTAGTACTATGGGAAGGATGGAAGCCATGTTGTATAGTGGATAAGAGTTATTCATCCAGTATATAGTCTAGTAAGTGTTTTTGAATATATTTTTCAAATATTTTGGCAAGGGGAGATAAGATTGCTATAGGTCTAAAGTTATTAATGTCTGTTGAATGTCCTCCTTTGGACAGAGGGATAATGTGTGACTTTTTCCAGAAAGAGGGAATGTGGAATTTCTGGACTGACCTATTTATAATGATTGAGACAGAATAGGCAATGTTGCTTGCTGCTGTTTTTAGGTATTTACTTAGAAGGTCATCAGCTGAAGAAGAGCACACTTTAAGTTTGTTTAAGAGTAGTTTTATATAGGATGTGGGCACAGGTTTGAACGTGACAGTGGATGTAGTGATATGTGGCTGTTGGGCAGGGCTGGGATTAGATGTTGAGAAATCCTTAGTTAGAGATGCTACACTATCTATACAATAAGAGTTGAACTGTAATGCAGTTTTGAGTGGTGAGTTATCAGGAGAGGGGCTTGGGTTAAAATTTTGGATGGGATGTAAGATTTCTTTAATGGATGTCCAAAATGTTTAGGACCATGTTTATTATTATTCTAATAGTTACTATACTATATTTTTTGTCTTCATTATTTGCTTTTTAGTATGATGGCAAAGTATTCTGAAGTTTTTAAGATATTGAAGGGTTTAATATTGTTGCCATTCTTTCCGTGCTTTTTCTCTATCCTGCATTAGCATTCTACTCTTTTCAGATAGCCAGATTGCATTATTTTGTTTTTATTCTCTTCCTTCTAGGAGGTGCAAGGCTATTTAAGATATTTAGAAAAGTTGTATTGAATTAAATTACAGCATCGTCTAAGGGGAAGTTCCAGTTAATAGATGAAAGTATAGTAATGAACATTTCTGGGTTAAACTTGGAAAGGTTATGTGTTGTTTTAGGAATATGCAGTTTACCTGGGTGTGTGTAATGTCTAGTTGCATAGACTGGGAGATGATCATTGAGAGAGTCTGACATTGTACCTGTTATGGATTATTTGCCTAGGGTCTGTTACTAAGTTCATGCTAGGTGTAAGGAAGTTAGTGTTTATGTCCAATTGGCATTAACATCACTTATTAATTTTTTTTTTCTTGTGGAAATGCAGTATAGCATATCTTCCAGTATAGCTGCATTGTCACCAGGAGGGATGTAAAGGACAGTAATACATATTTGTTTATAATAATTTATTTTGTGGAAAGCAATAAGAAGCTCTGCTGAACTGAGTTTTGGTGTTAGTTTGCTGTAAGGGGAAATGTGATAGATATTGTGAAATATTAAAGCAATACCACCATCTTACCTCTTCATATGGTCATTACAGATTATATTATAGCCAGGAAGTATAACTTTGGAGTCATTTATGTTGGTTTCAAGCCAAGTTGCAGTTACGAGAACATCAGGCTTATGTTGGGTAATCCCGGCATAAAGTTCTGCAGTTTTATTTCTTATACTTCAAATATTTATTGCAGCACAAATTAGATCACCAGAGTTGGGGAATGGTTACAGAAGTATGTGGAAGAGAATTATCTTTGTGTTCATTGTGTCTGGTGGGGCCAGGACTAGGGTGTACATCTCCTTCTAGAAGGATTTTAGTACATTGTGGAATTATGCATACTTGCTTTTTGGGAAGGATTCTTGCACATGATTTTTTTTTTGGTTTGAGTTGAAGAGAAATGAATCAGCCTATGTTTGGAATAAAGATGAGGGGCAATATTAAACAGGTATGGTACAATGTGTGAAGAGTGTAAAGAGGAAGGATGGCTAGGTGGTTGGGACAGAGTTGGAGTGATGTTGGTATATATTGTTGAGTCATGGTAGGATGAAAGTTGTAACAGCAGGATGAGAAGAATAGAGGATACGCTGTAGAGTTGCATAATTAAGTACAGGAATCTATATTTTATAAATGTCAGGTAGTGGGGAAGTACAAATGAAGAAGGAAATGAGACATTGCAAGACAGTAGTAGATTCAGTGATGATGGACTCTGAAAGCTGGAAGAGGATAGGTAAAGAGAGAAGTATTTTCTATAAAAGAAAAAAGGTAGGATGTCCTGATATCTTCTCTGGAATGTAAGGAATTGAGGAGTGTTAAAGGTCAGAGTATAATAATGTAGCAAAAATAAGAAGAAATGGTGGTTTATTTGGGACTGAAAAAAGATGCAATGTAAAACAAACAGGTATTACTAGTGAGAGTTGTGATTATAAATGGATATAGTGCAAAACAGTATGGAAGGGAGAAAGATAGTTGGGAATGCGGCTAAAAATTAAATAGAGATAGAGAAGTAGAAAGCAAAAACAGAAGTGTATGTATACAAGCAGTATTGTCATTGGGGAGGGTCCATTTATAACTGAGATCAATCAGTTTACAGCCAGAACAAAGCAACTAACAAAGAGATGCAATTAAAAAAGGTTCTCCGTGATTTCCTAAGACTAAATAACTGGCATATGCAGTACAATCTACTGGTCAAGCAAAAGGGGACAGCAACCAACTTAATAAGAGGTCCTTAGAGTGCAAGGACTATTTTACAGAGAATTGCAATCATAGAGCAGGCATATATTTAACTGATTAAATTAAATACACAGCAAGTTTTGTCATGATAAATATGCTTACATTAAACATTGACAACATTCTCAGTAAACGTGTAGGTGTAGGGCCTTGTGGCCGAACTTATGCAATATCAAGGTCAGATGTAGTGACCACAGGCTCTCTGGAATGAAAGAAAGAAAAAAAACTCCAATAAGCTTTAAAAGTATATTTAGGCAATAAAGATAGCATTTATTATACAAAAAAGAGATGGAGGAAGGACCACAATAAGTCAGAGCATGGGAATCAGGGGAAATATAAGAGAAGAGTAATAGTAAAAAAAAGTGTGTGCATGTAAGCTCATCAAAACACTATTTTATGTATATTTATATATATATATATATATATAGAGAGAGAGAGAGAGAGAGATACCATAGCACCAGCAACCAACATTACATACATATTTGTTAAATGGAAACACACTTAGCTTACATAAAGCTTATCTGAATCTGAATGAAAGTGTTACAAATATAACACACTATCAAAGTCTTTTCACTGTTTTACATAGTCTTAGTACAAATAGAAATGTAATAACAGTAGACAGTTTTTATTTTTAATTTTGGAAATGTGGATTATAACCCATAGGGTGGACCATGGGAAACTACTATCGAATATATGGAGTTATTGTGGCAGCTTAGGCTGAATGCCACTAGTAAACCAGCTGTAAATGATCATTTTTTTTCAATTGTTCCTGTTCTCAAGTTTATTGTGGCAGCTTAGGCTGAATGCCACTAGTAAACCAGCTGTAAATGACCATTTTTTTCAATTGTTCCTGTTCTCAAGTTAAGGATGGCTAAGTTGTAACACTAGTTTTGGTAGTTTTTTGCACAAAAAATATTTTTATTTTCATGTTTTTATTAGTTTTATTCTGTGTTATGTTAAAACAACCAACATGACAGACTTTGTACTGTGTTACCAAATTGGGGTCAATTTTATTAATTGGAGAACCTAGCTGTTTCTTTATTAATTACGCTATTAATTGTGGAAGCTGATTGGTTCCTTACTAATTTCTGATCATGGATTGTACTTTGTGCAGGTATGTATGTGTGTAAATACACACACACACACACACACACACACACACACACACACACACACACACACACCTTTTAGAAACTTTGTTCTGATAAAGTCCTGTTTATTTGAAGGATGAAAGCATATGCTAAACTTTTCTTTGTTTTTAAGTTTTTATGTATTGTTTTGTGACTTTTTAATTGTTCATTAGATTTTGTGAGGAAAGGATCATTTGTTGTCTGTCATTAACACCAGTGGGACCATCAGCAGTAGAATCTTCTGTGTTCCTGGCCTTGATTTACACTGTGGCACCTTTTCTGTTGTTTGACAGAAACAACAAAACTTACATGTCCTTAATAATTAAATAAAAACACATAAAATTGTAAAGCACATCACCTTACAAACATCTACATAGAAGGAAACATGGCTTATTATTGATGATAACTTTCTGGCAGTTAGTCCAGAGGATTAAGGCCATGCTGCTAACAAGCTGTTTTCTGTAGTGCAGGGTTTGATTTCCCCATTTGCATACTATGTGAATCTGGTCAAATCACATAACCACACAGTGTGCCCAGGCACTGCCTAAAATATGTCAGTTCAAATTAGTTAAACAATATGAATAAATGGTTCTATTTCCACTGAAGATCATTTAGGTTAAATTTATATTGAATTATTTTGTGGTAGCTTATGCACTGCATGTCATTAGAATCTAAATTGAATGGTAAATATAGAACACATTTTATTTAAATGAGAACTGGAATGGGTAGCTTTTGATATTCTGAAAGATAAAAGCATTTTGTCTTTTCAGACATGTGCAGACAATTCCAAGGGGCAAGTTACTTGCTGATAGTGCAATGAGAAGACACGTTTCTAGTTAGAATATTTACAGTGATAATGAAATCATTGTTTGAGTGTGAATGATTTAAAAATTAGGCTAAAGACCATGTATGAGGGTTAGAATAATGCTAGGTCATTTAACAGTGAAAAAAGTCACAAAGCACAAACTGAAGCAGATAAACACAAAAGCCAGAAGAAGTAGCTGAATTGAACCCACTCAAAGTATTGCAGGCTGCAAATCACCACTCAGACCATGATGAAGTCTAGATCTTTCTGGACGAAAGCGCTTGTCCTTGGATTTTTTGTCTGACGTTAAAGTGGATTCTGCATTCTACAACCGTGTGGTGATTTGCAGCCTGCAATACTTTGAGTGGGTTCAATTCAGCTACTTCTTCTGGCTTTGTGTTTATCATTTAACTGTGAACTGGAATGTTTACTGGGAATTTATGCCTTTTGTATTCCCCTCAGACTATGGCAGATATAGAGAGGTGAAAAGGATGTGCCTGCAAATACCGAATTGCTGGCTATATCAGAGTTCTTAGATTGGGTGTCATGATCCAGTAAGAAGGTGTTCTATAACCAACAGTTCTCTCTTCTCTTCTTAACCACATCTGATCCACGAAGAGTGAAGAGTGGTTATAAATATCTGCTTCCAGAGCTTTCCATCCTTTCTCTCAGAGGATCATTAGTTTCTACCAATAATATAAGAATGGCTGATGTTGCTACAGTTTTTTTCAGAGGGGTTAAGTCATCCATAGAGGCAGACATAGACTTAACTCTTTTTGACTAGTTTCTTTACATTTTAGATTTCATCTGCTTAATGTTTCATTGGTCAAAGCAATTCTCAGTTACTTAAGGAGTCCCAAAACTTAGGAAAATATCATCAACATAACTGCAGAACTGATCTGTATTATGGTGGTTAATAGTGTCAGGAAATGAGTTGAGAGGCCTCTTTTTCATAGACGTTAAGCACTTCCTTTTTAAACTACGTCAGATTGTTTTAGAGAATCCAATATCTCATTCTGAAGTTCTTTAAAACACTGTAGGAATGTTACAAGTAATGTCAGCTATCTTACAATGAATTTGCCTATTCACCAATTGCTTTTAAGTTATTCTTACTGTAATCACCTTATTTTGTCTGCATTTCCTTTTGCTTTACTGGGGCTAAGACTGAAATTGGTCTAATGTGATCAGATCTCTACATTGATTAAAAAATTCCGTAAATAAATAAATAACTACATCCTCACTCAGTCTGATTTATGGCGTATATCAGTATATCTTTCATAAATTGCGTCAATAAGCCGCAGTGGTGCAGCGGTAGCATTGTTGCCTCACAGCAAAACATTCTCCGATTCGATTCTCGGCTGGAGTGCCTTCTGTGTGGAGTCTGTATGTCCTCCCAGCGGTCGAGTGGTGTTCGAAAGACATGCATAGAAGGGGCGTGCCTTTGTTGGAGGTTGGGCATCGAGCTGGCACCTCGGCACCCATAAAAAAATCTACTGCCAATCATTAGCAGACCGCAGTTCCGCTGTGGCAACCCCTAACCGGGAAAAAGCCGAAAGAAGAACATCTTTCATAAATTGTGTCATTATATCACTGCATTCCTATTTTTTGAATTTTTCATACGTGAAAAAGTATGTTTGGCTCTGAAAATGTGTCACACCTAGTTTGCCAATAAATCAGAGGAAGACAGAGGAAGACAAAGCTAAAATTTTTCATTGCTTTAGAGGCTGAAGCTATAATGATTAGAGAAGATAGAAATGTTACAGTAATGCAATTTTAACAATTGTTATGAACATTGTTCATATTTGTGCCATAGGCAGGTATGTTGCTTCTGTTTTCATTCCCTATATTGTGATCACGCTGTGCATTAGAAGTTATCCCAGTCATTCTGATGTCTTGTGAATCAGATGCTAGTATCCATTCAGTGCTACAAGTTCTTTCACTGGACTAAATCCCAGCAGTTAGCTGAAGTAGTTAATGGACGTTACTGGCTGGTATGGTTATAAAAAAACTAAACACAAAAATCAGATATATTTGAAGCTTTTATTAAAGCATTCATGTTTCTCTAAGCCTATTTTTGTGTTAAGTTTTTGATTTTCTGCTTGACTCGGGATTTATCTGCTTTGACCTGCCAGATGAATAATGCTCATAAAAAAAAAGAGGGTTGCTAGTGAGAAGTAAATGTTAAAAATCACCATATCTAATTATGTGTAGTACAAGGAATGGTATGATTGCATTTTGATAACTGGAAAAACATAAATGTGTTAAGTGCTTCTATAGTGTGAGACCCAGCATTAAAAGTGCTTAAGGGTGCTTAACAAAAGTTTGCATCAAGTCTAGCATTAGGAACAAACAATAGATAGTGCCGGATGGCAAATTATAGTGACAAAAGGTAAAACAGCTTTTAAAAGCAAAATAAAGCAACAACCATGGACCAAGTGCCAAACAGTCACAATTCAAAAGAAAAAAGCACTCAAATAGCTGCTGCTCGCCCACAAACGTCTTTAATAACACAGTACAGCTCACCCAGTTTTCGTCCAAGACTTCATCTGCTTTTTTCTTTTGAGCTTTTAAAAGCAGTTAAAATGCCACTCTGCCGTGCTTGCAAACAGAAGGAGTGGCAGAACTAACAGCTCTTAAAAGCTGCTTTACCTACTCCCAGAAGAGCACTTTATTTCTGCTTGCTACATCTCTCAGCTGTTCCTGATTTTGCCAAATGTTCCTGATTTTGCCCGATATTTTTGCCTTAACCCTCATAACATTGGTGGCGGTATTCATATTCCTGGGTTGCACACTTGCATAGTGGTTATCTGTGAAAATTGCCATTATACCTATATGCAAATACAGTAAGCACAAGTTACTTGCACAAAGTAAATGTGAAGGCACTGTAAGAATCAACAGCCACTTACAGCAAAAGTGTAAAGTATCTGAAGTTAATCTTTAAGTATCTGCAGAAGGCTATGTGAAAGCCTTTGGATCTGCATGACTTCATATAAACTTGTATAATACAAACACAGCTATGTGCAGTTACGCTTCAAAGATTTAAGGCAAACGACAGACAGCACAGCTTTCATTATTAATATTTAAAAAAAGTAAAGAAGTCTAAAATGTTTTACATGAGGATATTCTTATTTGGCTGCCCTGATGGGTTACTTAGAAGAATGGAAAGGAAGAGATGGGAAAAATTAAAAAGAAAAGACATGACAAAGAGTGGCGGGAACACAGAAGGAACACATCAAGATGGTTGTGCTGGAGAATGTGGGAGAGGAGAGGTACTATGATTTTAGTGAGAGATAGACCCACCTATTTTTTTAATTTTTTTTTTTGTTTCATTTTTATGAGAGGGTAGTAAGTGAGTAAGAGGGTGAAGGAGAGAAGATAAGGGAAGGAAGTAGGGGAAGAGGAGTCCAGCCCAGCAAACATCCCCAGTGAACACTGACCAGGGCAGTTAATCTTCTACACAATGAAGAAAACCCTTGATTTGGCAGAAGGCAGCTGTCCATGACCTGCTCAAACATGTCCTCAACCAGGTCCTGAGGCTCATGTTCAGTGAGGCTGGTTAGGTTGCGACGTGCCAGGGTGTCTACAGAACTGGTGTCACTGTCTTGACCCTGTGAGGATATTCATGGATAGGCAATGTTGGAGGTACACAACAGGGCTGCTCCTTAGGATTTCTGGCTTGATAGGACAGAAAGAAAATAAAGAAGGACAAAGGGATGCATAATTAAAATAAGAATAAAATAAAAAAGAGAGAGAGATGAAAAAACAAATACAATGAATTGGCACATAATGTTACATATTATTCAAGTGTTTATTACCTGTGAATATTTTATTAAATTTTTTTTTTGATACTTACGTTTTATCGCAACCAGATTTTCGTGATAATACCAGTTGCTTCCGATGTTTAAATGCGAACCTTAATATAGTGAAAATGTCATACAAACTGTTTTGTTTCACAGTGAAGGTTGCTTTATGCATGGTTATCGATAAAAAATTAACAAATTAATGTTACTGTTTATGTATGCCCTTTACCGCCAGCATGTCGTGCTGTTTTTTGCACGTTCACCTCTGTGTGATGCACATTCCCCAGCAAAAGCACTGCTTTGAAAGCCTACTGATGCAATCACTGATAACTTCCCTCCACATATCAAGAGAAAAACAACAATTGACCCATGCATAGCTTTCCAGCCATAAAACATGCAGAAATCCCTGAAAGTACATCCAGAGTTTGTCTGAATATGCCACCATCACAACACCAAAACAAACCACACTTGGCAACTTCTAGCGTAAAAAACTACCCCAGAATCACCTGTCAACATCATTCCCCATCACTCTTGCAAGCCTTTAGTTCCTGCAAGTTTCTGTTACAAAGGTGTCTTTTCTGGTCTGTTTAAAAACATTGACAAATAAACAGTTTAACAAAAGCATTTTCATGGGTCTCTGTTTTTATTGTCAGCATTGCTTCCTCACAGTTTAAGTATTCCTTTCTTCAGTAAGACAGCAGCCCTGCCAATTGAAGAAGTGTGTGTGTGTGCGCGCAAAAAAACAGGAAGAACACTAAAACATTTGTTTCTCTTCCTGAATGTAAGCCAAACTTTTTTTCATCAGTAAAGATGTTAAATAACAGCTTACGTTATTTCCCTCACTCGTTTTCAGGCCATCATGTGTATTATAGCAACCACGGAAATCTGGTTGCGATAATATGCAAGTACCTTTTTTTATTAAATACTTATTACGCTAAATGAAAATGTATGGGAAGTGTGAATGCTTACATCGGAAAATCGGTGTATTGCTATCAAGTCTTGATGTCTTTTACACTTACAGTTTATTGACACTAATGAAGTATGTTGGTTTACCATAAGAAATTATAATACTTTTTCAGTTTCTGTCTGGAATAGATTTGGTTCCAGTACTATACTGGAAGCATTTTAGTCCTTCTGTTATCTTGGCATATAAATACTCTTGTAGTTATATATAGTAATGAAATCAGTTAAAGATAGAAAACAACATTTATTATTTATTTATTTTATTTCATTTTTGCATTTGTTTACCAGGAATGTATGACTGGGCCGGTGGCCCATTTGCAGTAGAGCCCCAGGGAGAAAAGCTCCACATTATAAGCAGGGGAAGAAAACAATAATACAAAAAATAGAGGTTTTTGTACTACCACAGTAATTAGTGAAATGACAGTTTAAATAAGAAAAAAATACAATAAGGTGGTACCACACAATGTCATTGCAGTGAAGATAGAATATGATAAAAAATAAAGAGTATTTTGCATATGTATAGAGTCAGTCCTTTTTAGTTAGTTGTATATATCACATCTAGTCATGTCCAAAGCAGAACTTTAGGCAACATCTTGAGAATCTGAGGTTCTTATTTGATAGGATCATATCGGTACATATAAAGAAATACAGGAAACAGTAGGACAAAAAGGAATAAGAGATACTGAGATCATGTTTGATAGGAGAAAAAAAAGCCTGGATGGGTTTAAAATTTATAGGTGAAAGTTGATCAGAGCCATGCCGGAGGGCTGAGGAGAGATGAGATGTGTGGTCATCCAAGGGAAGTGCAGGAACATAGCCAGCTGTTGTTGATGTAGTCTCTGAGGAGTTTTTTTTAATTTTTTAGTATTAGTGGATATTTTGTTTAAGTATAGAGATTCGCCGAAGGTGTTGGCTTTTGAGATTTTTAGGAGCAATTTGTCAGAGGATGTCAGAGTTCTCTTGTTGGTAGACAGTTGTACTAGGTCTTTCAGAGCTGGACAGTGGTCTGATTGGTAAATGATGGCATGCCAGTAGTTAGTTGGTTTAAGTGGAGTAGGTTGGGAAGTTCAGTCTAGTTTAGCTCCCATA
This sequence comes from Protopterus annectens, assembly GCF_019279795.1. Classification (NCBI taxonomy): domain Eukaryota; kingdom Metazoa; phylum Chordata; order Ceratodontiformes; family Protopteridae; genus Protopterus; species Protopterus annectens. Next base: position 1,014,560,332 of record NC_056730.1, read on the forward strand.
AAGCAGAGTAGTGATGAGTTCTGTTTTGATGATTAAGGGCAAATCTGGCTATTTTGTTATAGCAGGCCTCTATTTTGGCTAAGTCAGATTTTCTAAGGTTGGTAAAAATGGGTGAGGTGTAAAGTAGGGTAGAGAGGAGATGTGTTCTGACTATGGCATGTCTGCTGGTGTTGGTGAGGAATGGTTTAGCTTTGTAGGGAAATCTGAGTTTGATATGCACCTGTTTAATGTTTAAAACCAAATGTTTATGAAATTTTAGGGAATTATCGATTGTTACCCTAAGAAGTTTTGTGTGTTGAACAGATTCTGTTTCGTTTTATTAGAGGAGTAGATAATGAAGGGGGTTGATTTCCTTGTATTTTGATTTTAGTGAAGACCATTAGGTTTGTTTTGTTTGGGTTGAGTATTAGTTGTTTGTCAGAGAGGTATTTTTCCATGTCTATAAAGGATTTTTGAGTTATTTCAAGGAGTTCAGGAAGAGATGGGGCTGAATATATAAGTGAGGAATTATCAGCATATTGTATAATTGAAGCTTTACAAGTGGCAGTAGATAGTTTATTGTTAAATATAGAAAAGAGTAGTGGACCAAATTTTGGCCATTGAGGGACACCTACTGAGCTGGGCAGAAGGGGAGACAGTGAGTTTTTCCACTTAATTGCTTGTTGGCGGTCAGATAAGTAGCTGTGGAGCCAGGCTAGAGCTGGTTGGGAGAGATTTAGGGATGCTAGCTCAATTAGTAGTTTTTGCTGGGTTACTGTGTTGAAAGTTTTTGACATGTTGAAAAAATGGATGAGACTATTTAGCTATTCTTTATGTGGTGGTTGATGGTATTGGTAATGCTAAGTAAAGTTGTTGTGGTGCTATGTTTTGGTTGAAAACCGTGTTGTGAGTTTGAGAGGAAGTTATTGCTTAGTAGGTAGTATAGGAGTTGTCTGTATATGCATCTTTTGAGGATTTTTGCTAAAGGAGGTAGAATGGCAATGGGTCTGTAGTTAGACAAGTCAGTTGAGGGTCCACCTTTGTGCAAAGCTATGATATGTGAGATTATCCAGAGCTTGGGGATGTATTGTTCTAAAATGGATTGGTTAATTAGAATGGAGACAGGGTATGTGATCCCGTCTGCTGCTAATCTGAGAAATTTGTTGGGTATTAGGTCAACAGCAAGGCAAGCAAGTTTTAGTTTGTTAAGAAGTAGTTTGATGGTTTTGGTTTGATTAGTATTGATGGTAAAAGAGGTAAGGCTTAGCAAGGATTCTGTAGGGATTTTTAGGAATGTATTGTTGTCATTTTACTAAAGATATTATTGAGTTAATGAAGTGGGGATTAAATTGGGAAGCTATGTTATAGGAGGAATTTAACGTGGTAGGAGATGGAGTGGTCATTTGATCAGGATTAAGGAGTTGTTTTATTGTTCTCCAAAAATTTCTGAGGTTTATTTTGATGTTTTTGTTGTAGTGTGCTATAGTATGTTTTTTGTCATTTTTGATTTGTTTTTTTTTGGCCTGGTTTCTTATCTGTCTATAGGTAAATAGGGAGGTTTAGGACTTGGTCACCTGATATTATGACCAGGCTCTATCCCACTGTTTGAGGAGTTGCCTGGTCTCTTGGGATAGCCATGGAATATGTTTAGTTTTAACTCATGTTTTCCTTAGAGGAGCCTGCTTATTTAATATTTCAAAAATGTTTTACTGCAGAGTCTAAAGGGAGTTCTTTTAATGGGGACCAGTTCTGATTTAGTAGGAAGGATATAAATAGATTGGAAGACAAGTTTCTTTTGTTCCATATCTGTCTGTATATATTGCATTTTTAGGAGTGCTAGACTGATGCAGTACCAGATAGGCAGGCATGTGATCATTCAGACTGTTAGGGAGGCAGCTGGCATGTTGGTAGAGGTTAAGCTTATTTATTAAGGCCCAGGCTAGAATAGTTTATTTGTTGCTATTCTTAACTACTCCGGTTGGGGAGGATATAATCTGGAATAAACCATACAAGATGATAAAGTTTGATGGGTTTTCTGAAGAGCATGTGCACCAGTTCAAGTTAAAATCCCCCATGATAATGGTTTCTTGATTTAATGTGGAGGCTGGACTGGTTATTACCTAGCAGAATATATGTAGCCATGATTATTACATTTTTTTGGAGTTCAGTTCCAAATGAGAAATTAGTATTTCAGCATCAGAGGGTTCAGGTGGAGCACGTATAAGGTGTACTATAGTTAGTGTGTTTTTATACTTGATGGCTATTCCTCCACCTTGCTTATGTAACCTGTCACATTTGTGTATGTTATATCCTTGTGGAAGGATTTCAGTGTATTTTATCTGTGGTTCAAGCCTAGTTTCTGTTAGTGTTACTATATCAGGAGAGTATAAGACAAGGGTTGTGTGGTATTCATTAATTTTATTTAGTAAACTTTTAAGATTCATATTTAGGATTAGGAGGTTAGAGGTATTGTAAATCATGTTAGGTATGTTTTGGATGAAGGTGTTGTTCAGTGAGGGAAAGAAAGATTATTCTAGAGTTTGGGGGCCTGGGTTGAGGTTTATGTCTCCACTTAGCCTGGCTGAGTTTGTTTATGCAGGAGTAGGTGGAAGAATGTAGGTAATAGTTTAGATATTGTGCATAGTAGGTATGATTTTGCATTTGTATGGGCATATTTGAAGGTGAATAGTTCTGTGAAGGAGCTGTTATAGAGGTGAGAGTATATAACAATAGTTGTTAAAGTAGTGATATGGCTTGTAGGGACAGGATTTGTTGGTGAGTGGGTGCATGTTACTCTTTTATTGTGATAGGAAGTAACATGGTAAGTTATTAAAAGTAAAGTAAGTAAGGCAGTGTGTACAAGTAACATAGTGTATAAATGGTCTGTTGGAGTAATGGGAGAAAAAAGAAATGTGTTTTGGGCTTAAGATGGTATTGTAGTTAATGTGAGGAGATAAAGATACTGTAGCCTAGGGGATATTATAGCAGGACAGTTGATAGAGTGATCTATCTTGGGATAATTACATGGGGGGTGTGGTTAATGAATAAGTATAATTTTAGATGTAGAGGGGGTATGTGGGAATTGAGGGTTGGGTAGAGGAGTGGAAGGAGCCTGAGTATAGCGAGGGTGAATGGAGCAGGTTGGACCCGATCACAGCTTCCACTTTACTGAAATAAAAAAAAAACAATCAGTAAGTAGTGCAGTGCAACCTAGTGTTAACCTTTACTGTGAGAATGTGAAAAAACTGCATTCGGGAGATGTACTAAAAAGAGTAAGGGCAGATAGAAGTCAGAAAGGCTGAGAACAGTGTTGTAGAGTAAGGACAGTTAAAGGTAAAAACAGAGAGAGATATATGGAAGTTTAATGGTCTGTGATATTGCAGGACTATTTGCTGCATATAAGAGGGGGAAAAGGTGGCAGGACCAAGTAAAATTGCTTTACACTGTGATGTGGGCAACCATTTTTAATGAGACATTTAGTAAAAGAAGAAGGCTAATGGGAAGGCTCCCAGTGATGTGCGAGGGAGCCGCAGGTGTATAGTCCACAGATTAAGAGTTACATATACACATACATCAAATTGTATAAGGGAAATCAGTACACCACATGGAGCCATGTTTTGCAGGTTCTTCAGAAATTCTTATATATATTTCAACTATTTCAACTAATAGTTCATATTAGTTGACATTTCCTTTTGAAAATGTTAAGGTTTTTATCCATTCTTATCAGCACCTTCAGTCAACCATTCATGTCTTATACAGTTAACTGGTGTTATGCTGGATCTATTTAGCTGCATAAAGAACACATAACAGCATGGTTGTTTAAAGCCTACACTAAGTATACACTAACCCCCGGATTCACGAATCCTCCGTGTAAGACTAAATAAGTCTTACTCGGAAACTGCAGTTGAACGGTATGACATCAGCATGCCATGCATATTCATGAGGGCACGCTGACTCCACTCCAAGTCTAACATGGACTGTGCAGGAAGGCAGGGGGCGTGTCTGACTGCTGAGCAGTCCAAAGGTCCATGCCCCTGCAAGTGTCTGAATTGTGAAATGTCAACACACATGAGCGAGTCCGCTCAAATGTCTATGTACCCAACACTACATTCCCTGACATTGTAAACCCCCAGTACAGTTATAAAAAGTAAAACTTAATTTTTTTTTCTAATTCCCGATATAGCAGCCTGTATTTGTGCGTGTTTGCGCAGGTGTGCCCATTGCTTAGCTGCAGTTAGCAATCCTGACATTGAAGAGGATAATAAGGAATGTTTATGCAAATTAAGCCAAATAGCAATAGCGTAGTGGTAGAGCCTTCGCACAAAGAGGAGGCATTCACGGTTCGAGTCCCACCACTCCCCTTTCTATTTTATGTTTTAAATTATTATATGAAATAATTCCTGACATATATGATTAAAATTTTACTAAAAAGCATTGAAATGGCCTATGTATCAGTGAACAAAATGTATATTTATAAAGGATCCTGACATATAATTGCCCACAGTTAAGCATCGCTTTACCCAGTGCAATATAGTTGCCCGTAGTTAAGCAGTGCTTTACCCAGTGCAAAGTAGTTGCTTATAGCTAAATAGTGCTTTACCCAGCGCAATAGAGTTGCCCATAGCTAAATAGCGCTTTACCCAGTGCAATCGGTTTGCGCGGAGGTGTGTGTCGCACCAACCAGCGCACCGTCGGGCAACATGGACCAACATAGACAAAGTTGCCTAAACACAGCCACACCCCCTAGCCTGTCTGGACAGTAGTAAAATAAAAAGCATTTTCAAAAAGCGAACACAACGACCAAACTGTAAAAGGTGTATCAGATCCAAGTGCCAAACCACAAACCACAAAAACAAATGATTTAGCGCTTTCATCCACTGATTGATTCCATGAACTTCTTCAGAAAAAAAGGCAAATTCCACCCAAACTTCCTTTTATAAAATATACACAGAATATGACATCATTAGTCAATAAAAATACATTATTAAATGTTTTTTTTTAAAATGCCACTGTACTTTTACATATAAATATAACGTATATCTATTAAATGTTTAGTTATTCAATAAAAAACATTTTAAATTAATGGACTCATTTAGTCCCGGTGTTTGATCAACCCCTAAAAATAATTGCCAGAACGTTTCTTTATGTTCCAACACGTTATTCATATCCCCCCCCAAAATAGTGTTTTCAACTTTTTTCTACTGCAAAAAACTCAATTTTTTTACAATCAACACAATTTAAAGCATGCTTAGCAAGTGAGTTGTTTAAATCCTTGTTTTTTATAGCCAAAGCATGTTCATAGACTCTAAGTTTCAAAGTTCTCATAGTTTTTCCCATATAGTAATGTGCACGTTACACATTGTGCAATGTAAACCACAAATTCTGTATTACAGTTAAAGTAATCTTTCGCCCGTATAGTATAATTCAAATGATGGAAAAACATAAAGGAACTGTTAGCAATGAATCTACATTGCCTACAGTTCCTACAAGCATATGTACCTTTTTTCACACTCACTAGTCTCATTTTGGTGTCATCTTTTTTGCTTTCCTTTTCTAACATCAGTTTTATATTTACTATTACTACTAAAATAAAAAGCAATGACAAGATTCGAACCCAGGACACTGTGCATCATAATCAAAGTACTGAACCACTAAGCCATGACAGCTTAGGGTAAATAGCCACTGTTAACATACATATACTTATAAATGGTAGCTTAACCATTGCTAAGCAGGTCTGCAGTCAGCCGAGAATTTACAAAAATGGCCAATCACAAAAAAGTGCGGGAAATGCGGCATATTTAAGCCCCATAGGCGGGAATACTCATCATAACTGATTGTAGCTCCCATCTGCAGTTAGATTGGCTGGTGCTGGAGAGGGTAGTCACTTTCAAGCACAATGCTGGGGCATCGAGGAGTCAAAATACATGGTTTGGCTCCTTGTCCACTGTCATGAGTCAAGACTCCTGCAGGGCCAGTTCCAAGGGATGGAGTACAAGACAGAGGCTTGGAACCGGTTAGCTCATGATCTCGCCAGTGCCACAGGCATTCCTCGGACTGGTGAGCAGGTCCATCACCACCATGCAGACCTGAAGAGATGGAAGCAGGACCTACTGAACCAATGGATACAGGAGGCCCGTGACATGCAAGATGCCCCACTACTGAGTAGGTAGCCATGGAATGCAGTATGTAAGACATGCTAATTTAGTCTATATAATGGATAGGTATGTCTCAATATCTCTTCATTTACTTCACAGCTGCAGGTGTTTGTGCTGCAAATCAGCAAACCTATGCAGATAGGCTGCTAAGGCTGCACCACCAGGCAGGTTAGTAATTATTCTGCATGTATTGTTATATAAAAATAGGTGAGAGAGCCTGAAAGAAAGTGTTGTAGCCCAATAATACAGCCATAAAATGCCCTGAATAATACCTTTGCATGCACTGTTATATAAAATAAGTCAGAGATCTAGAAAATAAGTGTAGTAACCCATTAAGAAAGGTAAAATAAATCCGGAATAATATCTCTGCATGTACTGTCATATAAAATAAGTGAGCGAGCCTGAAAAAGAGTGTTGTAACCTATTAATAAAGGTATAATATGTCTTGAATATATCTTCCGTATGCACTGTAATATCAAATAAAGGAGAGAGCCTGTAGAAAAGTGTGTAATGTAATTAATAAAGGTATAATACTTGGAGTGTGTCTGTGTCACTTACTTTGAAATGTTGTTGTACCCTTGCATTATACAAATAGTACTGTTGTAATAAGTGCTGTCAACCCACAGTTGGGCAGTCCCATATAAAGTGGATGATGGAAGTGCCAGTAGCTGTCAAGCATATATACAGTCCTCAACAGTCAGTTAATGGCTGGCATGCATAAGTAAATCTAGCACACGAGTGGCTTGTTAATGTGTTCCCCAGAAATGTGAGTGTGCTACACGAAATGTAGGGTTCTGTAGAAATTTAACTGAAAATGTCACGTGAACACATCCAGATATGTAGATATAGAAATATAAATAAAATAAATAACTATGTAGCAGTAACATCTGCATCTTAGACAGTTAGTATGTCAGATATAGGTCAGGTATATAATGAACTAGCCAAACCCATTACACAACATAATGTATGTTGCCAAGTGTGATAATACATGTAGGGGATATACACCTGCAGTCAATATGAATGCATTGTAGACTAAAAGTACTTATAAGATGTTAATTGAGGTTTCTTTCTACACCCTACTGTATGTGCATAAACAATGCAATTCCACACCTCAAGTGGGTATGTCTAATCTCAAAACATTTGTTGGGACATAAGTCCTATTGTTCTTTAAATATCTGCATTTACTTTGATGCATGTGCCCTATTCAAACACCACAATCTTGGTGGCCTTTTGCCACCAGTCATCCCTGCATGCTGTTGAAATGTCCACTGTCGTTCAATATATGCATGTGTCATTCTTGCTGTTCAACTGTTGGAACCTTGGCGTGTTGTGTTAATGGGAATATTACTGTATGCTGTTACAATGAATTTGGAATGCTGTTGTTTATGTTGTAATTAAATAACCTAATCACAGAATGTATGGGAAGGCCGGTCCCAGTGGACCCACCTGTCCCTCCTCAGCTGGCGATTGCACCTGGCACCAGCAGGTCTGGTGCCCAGCCCAGGCTCCCCTCCTCCATTGGTCCTGTGCCACCTTCGGGTGGAAGCGCTGCAGGGGATGGGGCTCATCCCCCCGTGCAAGCGTGGGCGGAAAAGGGCCACCTGTCACCCTCCGATGGGTCTGGGCTGTGGTGCGTAGGGAGATCCGGCATTCAGACGCTGATCCCCTACACCAGCTCGAGGTGAGAGTGGCGTGACTCATGGGTGAGCATGCCCCTCCTACGCAGCCCCCAGCACAGCCAGCCACCCTCGGGGCTGTGAAGATGCAGTGGTGACTGCCCATAAGTGGGGATCTCAGTTCCACTGTTACCATCTATGGGCTCATGGGCTTGCGATTTCCAAACATCCGTCCCCGTCAATTGTGTTCACCCACCCCATGTGTCATACTCTGCCCCTGTATGCATCTTGTTTGTCTTGTCTGTTTACCTCCCCGATCTACCTCCCCAAATATACCTACTTCCTCTACCTCACTTTCCACTCTCACCTGAAAAAAAAAAAGGGCAATCTGTTCCCACAAAAAAAATTATGCCCCATACATAGCTGCCCATTTCGCACACATGTCCACTGGACATGTAAACTGATAATTATAATTGGCAGTACAACAGACTTTGTTGTCCTTAACCCTCTCTCAGGGGTGAAAGGCTTCAAATTTCACGCCAAAATTATTGCATATGCACAGCTGTTGCTGGTAAAGAAATGGGCAGCTATGGACCTTCCCTACACCCGTCCTGCACATCCCGAGCTGGTTTCCCTACTGTCTTTCCCTCTTTTTCACCACTTTCCTATCTCCCCATTTTCTTTTCTTTCAAAGAAATTAGCGTGGGGGTTAGCAGGAGTAAGCACTTTTAAGCAGTAGTAAGTGGGTTTAAGTGACTGTACATATGTGTGCACTTAGCTAAGCATCGCTAAGCATCACGCAAACCCACTTACAACTGCTTAAAAGTGCCTTAGTCACTCTGCATGGCAGGGCCCTTGTTCTGCTGAGCAGCAAAATAAAACACCTCTATCAGTCTCAAACCCTGGACTCACTAGACTGCATGAAGTACCACTAGGCCACAGTAGATTTACAACAAGTTGGTGCTGTAATAAATATATCATGCATTACAATGAGTGAATGTAAAGGGAAAATAGGAATGTCATAACACAAATCTTGTTCTGTGGATCTTTACCAGCAGTTGTTGTGGAATTGCATGACATGACTGTGAAATGAGAACCAGCCATTCTAGCAGGAAATAATGTTACAGTAGCACTTTACAAACCCCACACAGTATCAGAGCAGGATAAACACTGGCATATTTTAATAGGGCAGAGGCCATGCTTCCCAACTGTGACTGCTTTTCAGGGATGTCCCTGATTCCTAAACAAATGTTAGCTTTGTCCCTCAGAATCCCTCTGAAAAGTACTGATGGTAGGCCGAAGAGTGGAGAATTACCCTTAATGAATAATGTCAATAAGTAAGAGTAGACACTGCATGCACGTCAGAACAGGTGTATTAATACATATGCTCTGATTCACTCACAGTCTCAACTTAATGTCTGTAATATATTACAGGTGCACCCCACTTATATGTACCTTTCTCTGAGGCTGTTCAAATATATACCTGAGTGTATAAGAGGCCTGGCAGAGGCAGAAACACACAGGCATTTCAGATTGTCTGCTGTTACACACTTATAGCTTTGGAATGAGTCCCATAAGCATACCTTTATGTAGGAGTACAACACAGAAATATCAAAGGATGTAGCCATGTACTGTTAACAACCAACTGTGACAATGCCATTGTTCCAGTGCAGAAAAGACCAGTGTGGTACACAGAGGAAAAAATAATAGGCTAACCTCTGGCTACCATCTGGATATGTCCACAAGTGGGAGTTACGCAGACAGACTACTTGCCTTGTTAGACTAACAGGTACACAGCAACCCCGTATGTTCAGCAACATAAACATCACACAATAATATATAATGCTCTCTGTACTTCTGCACCCCTACCCAAAAGAACAATATACCTGTCTATTCAGGCTCTACCAAGGATGTAGGTAGGCATACTCAGTACTGAAATGTGTCCAGTTGTCTTGAACAGCCCATGCTAATGTCAAGACAAATAAACAACAAACTGTTCAGAAGTGAGGTAATTAATATTTACAGTATAGTAGTTCACAAACAGTTCATGTGCCAGAGAAATACATTGCAATAGCTACTTTTGTATGGCAGTTAATTGTCTAATTAGAAAAGAAAGTACATACTCCCATGTATCCCTGCCAAATTCCAACAAGTACTAAATAGGTTCACAGGTTCATAGGTTCATGCTAGGCTATCTGCCCTAGGGCATTTATAAGCCTAGTCAGAGTATGTTTGGCTTTCGCCACCCATTTTAAATTAATTTTGCTTTGCCTTTTTTTAGGTTAGTATACTGTGCCTCTGTCTAACAGTGATACAGAAGTGATAGCCGGGGTAAACCTACGATCTCCCATCCACTCATCAAGATTCCTCTTGAAGAGATTCAATGTGAGACTCTGCCTAACCTGAACTGGGATTTTATTCCAGAGTGAAGGGAGCCTCTGGGTTATGAATCTGTCCCTCCAGCATGTCCTATTTATTTCAGTGCTGAGGTTCAAGTCTCTCGAGCGCGTAGCTCAATGGGATTTGGATTTTCTGAGATGCAGCATGTCCATTAATTCCGGGTTGGACATGGATTTATACATCAGGCACAGATCGCCTCTGAGCAGGCGGTATGCCACTGAGTAGAGCTGGAGTTTCTTTAACCGGGCAGCATATGGCATCTGTTTGAGCCCTTTGATCCTCTTGGTGAGGTACTTTTGGCGTCTTTCCAGTTGCTGCAGGTGTCTGGTAAGGTACATCCCAAAAAGGGCATTGTACTCAATTATGGGCCTGATGAGGGATGAGTAAAGAGGCACGATGACCTCCCCTGATCTAGATGTGAATCCCTTCATGATTAGGTGGGCTATATAAAATGTTATTCTAACCACTTTGGCCATGTGGTTGTCAAATGAGAGATTGCTATCAACTTGGGTCCCCAGGTCCCTAATGACTTCTTCTGTACTTAATGGATTACCACCTATGTGGTAATTTGTGGGCACTTTGTTTTGCCAAAGGGGATGACTATACACTTTTGGCGTTTAGCTTGAGGCCATGGCTCTGGCACCAGTTGTCTGTTTCTATGATGCCCTTTTGGAGGATGCTTGTGTCGGCTGGAGAGTTGATTATGGCGCCCAGTTTGCAGTCATCTGCAAACTTGGTCAGCCACAGTCCTTCCGTGTTGGCCTGTACCGCCGAGAAATATATACCGAACAAGAGAGGTCCCAGGACTGAGCCTTGTGGGACACCACTTGTAACTGGTTTGGAGTCTGGCATGGCTCCAGCAATTCTAACTATGTGGGTTCTGTCCTTGAGCCAGTTTGCAACCCATCTAGTGACATAGGGCTTTATATTTAAGCTGGTGAGCTTATCTATAATGCCCGAGTGGGGTATTGTATCGAAGGCTTTTGCGAGGTCCAGGTAGGCTGTGTGGACCACCTTCCCCTCATCAATGGCCTTGGTGACTGTTTCAAAGAAATCAACCAGGTTTAAGAGGCAGGATCTGCCCTTAACAATGCCAAACTGGGTAGGATCCAGTGTCTGTAGGTCCCCAATATCTTTATTTATGAGGTCCATGATGATCCTTTCCATAGCTTTGCAGACCAAGCTAGTCAGGCTTATGGGGCGATAGTTTCCTGGATCCATTGAGGCACCACCTTTGTGGAGACTGACCACTGTTGCTGTACGTCACTCTCTGGGTACATATCCTGTAGTAAGGCTAAGATTGAACAGTAGTTTTATGTTTGTGTTTAGCTCTTCTTGGAGTTCATGTAGACGAGCTCAGGACACCATCTGGTCCCATTGATGCTGTGTTTTTGCTTTGGAGAGGCGGCTCTTACCTGAGCATCTGAGATGTCAGGGGCAGCACTCTGTTGGGATAGATATTTGCCCTTTTGGTGGGGGGGGGAGTTTGCACTGAACCTGTCAGCTAGGATGTTGGCAATGTCTGTGGGCTCAGTGTATTTTTTGTCATTTTGGACTAATTCTGAGCATATCTGGGAATTCCCACCCAGGTTCCTAACATAACTAAAGAAAGCCTTGTGATTATCCTTAGTGTCCTGTGCAATTTTTCTCTCGAAGCTGGCCTTAGACGATTTTATGAGTGCCCGTAGTTTTTTGCTAATACTGATCAGAGATGCCTTCCCTTTTTGGGATTTTGCTCTATCATGCTTCCTCCTTCTATTGTATAGTTTGTTTATGGCTGGGGTCCACCAGACAGGACGTCTGCCTTTGGAGGATTGGGTCTTGGTTTTAATTGGGATTGCATGATCCATGCATTCCTGAAGGTGTTCATAGAATGCGTTTATAAAGGATTCTGTGGTCTGGGCTGTATTTTCAACAGGTCCGGGGGCTTTGAAGGATTTCGCCTCGGTTTTGAGGCGTGTGAAATTTGCTTAAGAGAAGTTTTTCACTGTGGTTTTCTGGGCAGGGGGTGGGGTCGGGATGTGAATATCCAGTGAGATTAGTTTATGGTCTGATCTTACCAGTGAGGGATACACTTCTGGTCTGGAGCATAGTGTCCCCATGTTGGTGATGATCAGGTCCAGTATGTTTTCCCCTCTTGTGGGAGTGGTAACAGGTTGTTCCATAGCATTTGAGTTTATAAATTCTAGGAACCTTTGGGCTAGGGTGTTGGAGCTAGAGTAATGCTCCCAGTCTATGTTTGGGTAGTTGAAGTCGCCCAATATAATGGTGTTTGGAGAGACCTTCATATTTTCCAGTATTCTCAGGAAGGCAGAGTGGGGTTCCTGTGTTTGGGAGGGTGGTCTGTAGCAGGCTATAAACTGGAAGGCAGTTTTACCCACAGTTAGTTGCACATGGATAGTCTCTGATGCTTCATGCTGTGCCACCAACCTGGAGGTGTATTGGTCTATTCTAAAGCACCTCCCCTTAGAGGAAGCAGTAGCATACTTTAACAACAAATTCCTTGAGATCCTTGATTTGCATGCACCTGTTCGTTCAAAGAGAACCGAGGCAAAAACTGCACCATGGCTTTCTATAGTCTAAACTCAAAATTACCCTTAGAAACAAAGCATGGGCTTTATGGCGTTCTTCTAAAGACCCTCAAGATCACATTAAATACAGGCAATCCAGGAATGAAACCAAAAAATCAATTTTACAAGACAAAAAACAATACTACTGTAATTTACAGACAGTAAATCAAAATAACCCTCAGAAATTTGAGCAGTTTTAAATAATCTACTACATCCTGGACAAACTTCAACCCCAATCCCTGCTACTACTATTGATAAAACCCCTGAAGATGTTTCTGATAGTTTTAACCAATTCTTTACTGAGACAATTCAAGCCCTAGCTAGCCAACTACCTCCTAGCTCCCCTGGTCCTGAAAGTAGCACCCCTAGAAACCTACTTGCGTTCAGCTTCCAACCAGTCGCCACTTCACTTATCCGTACCTTGATCAAAAAATTAAAACCCACTACACTTTCTGCTGATCAACTCCCTGCCGAGTACCTACAAAAATCAGCTGATGCTATTGCTTACCCCATCTCAATACTAATCAATCGAACCATAGTAGAAGCTAAAATTCCCACCATCTGGAAAATATCCTATGTAATCCCACTTCACAAAGGAGGCAGCTCTACTGAATTCTCCAATTATAGGTCAATAGCTGTACTCTGTCCACTTGCAAAGATTATGGAAAAATGTATTCATAGACAACTCATGCACCACCTAATCCAAAATTGCCTTATGGCAGACACTCAGCATGGCTTCCATCCTCATCACAGCACTGCTTCAGCCCTCCTAGCCTTTACTAACACCATAAACCATAATCGCAACAATAATTATATATCCTCAGCCCTCTTTTTGGATCTTTCCAAGGCATTCGATATGGTTAATCACCAACTTTTAATCCACATCCTGCAAACATTCTGTCTAGATACTGGAACCCTCCAATGGTTTCAATCCTACCTGAATGGTTGACAACAGGCTGTCCTCTGGCAGAACAAACTCTCTAACCGTCTACCTAACACCCTTGGAGTACCACAAGGCTCTATACTAGGGACCTTGCTGTTCTCCATCTTCATTAACGACCTTTATACTGTCATCCCAAAAGTCAGCTGTCTCCAATATGCTGATGACTCTACTCTGATTTGCTCAGCCACATCTCCAGTAGAGTTATGGTCAGCTACCCAGACCACCTTTAATACAATAGAAAACTGGCTTTCTGAACATTGTCTGATTCTAAATCCCAAAAAAACTAAAATGCTGCTATTTTCACCAACATGTAGGTCTACCGCTTTCACCTTTACCATAAAATCGAATGATGGCACAATAATCTCCCCAGACCCATCTACAAAACTATTAGGTGTCATCATAGACAATAATCTAAAATTTGACCTACATGTTAATCAAACTATCAAAACCATCAATAAAAAACTAGGGTCATTTTACAGAATAAAAGCCTTCCTAACCCCTCCAGCTAAAATTGCCATAGCTCGCTCTCAACTTCTTTCAACCCTTCTGTATGCATCCCCTCTACTCTTGAATTTAAACTAGACTGTCCTTAACAAACTCTCAATTTGCTACAACCACATTGCCAGGTTTGCCACTGGGCTGCCTTTTAGGACACATCATTGCATCAATCTAAATCAGCTTGGGTGGCTTGAACTACCCAGCCTAATCCAGTATAACCAAATGATTATGGCCTATAAAATCCTCTATAATCCGGACAATACTCCTGCACTTAAAAATATTATCACCCCCTATAACAATCCTAGACCGCTTCGATCCTCTAGCAAACTACTAATTCAGACTAGCAAAATTAATAACACAGCCAGTGACTCTCTCTTTACAAACTCTGTAAGTAGATCCTGGAACTCTCTTCCAGCTGATATTACCTTACTTTCCACCTTAGGTCAATTTAAAACTAGACTCAAACAACATTTGTCACTTAACTGCTATGTCAATGTATCAAGCCTGGCTAACTCTCCCTAGAATGTGTAAAAATCTGTTAACCAGTTTACTGTGTAATTTAATTTAATCCTGACTTGTGCTCAGGATTAACTGTAACCTGTGGAACTTGTTTAACTTGCTTACTTATGTAATCTCTGTAAATAGTATGTTTGTAATATGTAATGCTGGTATTATGTAATGCTGTATCTGCTTACCCTTCGAGCTTTTCTCCCCGGGCCTCCGCTGAAAATGGACATGCATCCAGTCGGACTATCCCTGTCAACAAATGTAAAATAAAAATAAAAAATAAATCTTGTGTAAGCATGTGGAGAGGTGAGTAAAATTCTACACTGACAAGTGTGTACTAGAAGCAGCAACATTCAGGTTTGAGTACAACATGCAAATCACTGGCTACAACCCTAGCTTCAGAGATAAGAAGTATACCAACCTTCTGACTGACACAACTGTGTCCACAGCAAACAAGCATGGGCCCCACTTTGGAAAGCTGAAAGGGCTATGCCTACCTAACCTAGCATTCTATAGCAGTGGGCTGCTATGACAGTGAGTAGTGCAATTACCACACAGCAGGCTGCATGCAATTAGTAAATGGTGGGCACCAATTGGTGCAGAGGCCATCACATGCACATGTGCAGATACCTAGAAAAGCAGGCTGTACTTGCTGTCTACACATGTAATAATCTCATTGCAGCAGGAGGGAGAAAGAGAGAGAGCAAGAGAGACAGAGGCAGAGGCAGAGACACAGACACAGACACAGACAAAGACAGACAGAGAAACACAGAAAAAGAAAGAGCGACAGAGAAAAAAAAAAAAGAAAAAAGAAAAAACATTTCCTGTAAAAACAAACGGAGCACAGCAATACAAATGAAAGGTATGTAACACATATGTATTTGCTGGCATGTAGTAGATGTTTATGAAGAGTACTCTACATACTGTGAATCATCCATATGTGGCAGTAGTACATATCTCTATGTATCTGTACATGTGCATAGGGCAAGGGACATACTGCAACTGTTTGTGAAGGGTGTACATACATACGTTGTTGAAGGTTGTTATGCGCATATTTCTATGTAGGTTGTAGTGTGTGTAAAAGAAAATAGCATGCAGTGCTGGTATATGACATGTGGTGGTTAAACACTGTGGGTATGCTCTGTCAGTTTTGCAGTGCTGTAGCCAGTGAGACCTGCTAAAGCTACATGGGCTGAGGACACCTTCAATGCAGTCTGCACAATACTGTTCATATTATTACATAACTGTATATCTCACAACTGTCACATAAGTGATATTCCCACCATGAATAGTGGACTGTATATGTGCCTATATGTACATCTATATGTACAGCAATGGATGTTTATATGTGTGTGTGTATGTATGTGTGTGTGTATGTATATATATATATATATATATATATATATATATATATATATATATATATATATATGTGTGTGTGTGTGTGTGTATATATATATATATATATATATATATATATATATATATATATATATATATATATATAGATATATATAGATATATACATATATATATATATATATATATATATATATATATATATATATATATATATAGATATGTAGATATATATAGATATGTAGATATATATAGATATAGATAGAGGGAGAGAGACATGGGGCATACTTACTGCAACAGGTGCCTGGTGACCAAGGTATGGACTGAAGCTCAGTGTTGACACTGCAGTGCCATCCCTTCTTGCCAGAACACTGTACCTATTAACTACCACATAGGTGCTTGTCTACCTATCACCGAAGGTGTGATAAGGAAACATGGGACACAGGTGGACAGTAGCCTCCCCTTTGATAATCACAGTGCCACACTGGTCATGTACTCTCTCTACGTGGTACACGTCATCACAAAAGGTGTGTCATCTAGGGAAATATAGGTCAGTGTTCCCCTCTACTTACCACACTTAAAACCCATTAGAGCGTACAATGCCAACTACAACAACTGGAAAGGCCACAGACATACCTCACAAAGAGTAATACCAGCCTCAAACAGATGCCTTATGCAGACCGACTCACAAAACAACAGTTACACTGTGTTGCATAGCACCTACCCAGAGGTGACCTCTGCATAACATACTGAGCTATGTCACACCCATAGCTGTTGGACATCCTCCACGTAAACATATTACAATCCCTCCCAGATACACGCTCTAGGGCCGTACATCTTGTCAGCTCAATAAACAGCACATGCTGGAGGGATAGAGTCCTAACTCAGAGACATGCCATACTCTGGAACAAACCAACTATCAATAGCAAACAAAGCTCCTCATTAGCAGTTGTCATAAATACTCCTGATGATTGTTTGGGAGATAGGAGCTACACCCCAAGAATCACCTCTGTGGCTCTGGTTGACAGGGGCAAATGAAATTAAATTACATGTGTGTCAAAGGCCAGGGTAGTGTATGACTAGGCTGCTGTAGGCCCTAGGGCCAATAGCGTATTACCTACCCATGACACGAAGCACACACACATGTACTTAGTGCAATAATTGCTATGTGAGGTTGACTGAGTGTGATGGTGAATGTGTTGGTGAATGTGTGCAAGGTCTGTAAAGGTGTGATAGCTTATTGTGAAATTGTTTCTGTCATGGTACTTTGTGTCCTAGCTGTGATCCCAGCAAAAGATGTGTATGCTATTGCTAGGCAGAAAAAGTAGTATGGCATACGGTGTGACGTAGTCCCTTGTTGTCGATTGTGGTGCCCATTGTAGGCTAAAGCAATACATGTATGCTTAGTGAGTGGTACTGCTGGTGAATCCAACTCCCATATGAACTGCAGTACTACCTGAAGCTGTAGGCCTAAACAGTACAGTATGGTATATGTTCACATTGCTTGGTAACACTGTTTTATGTCTTCCCTGTAGTCCTCACAGATTACATACCTCAGGCATAAGGTTTTGTAAGTAGTGACACACAGTACTGTATGGTACACAAGTAAAGCTCATCTGGGTTGGCATACATTTGTGTGTTGTATGTATGTCTGATGTGTGTGTAATTATGCCTGTACCATGCCCTCAATCATATCTGTGTTACAGGGTATACGTGTGTATCTAGCAACATGTATAGTCTAGTACAGCAGTATGCCACCTATATCAACAACTGTGCATATATGTTAGGCAGGTTTGGCATCAAAGACTACTGTGGTATTCTGGTAATACTGTAACTGTACTTTACATTCATTGCAATGAATGACATCTGACTTCATCCATTATCTTGATATATACCTCCTGTGGCTAGGTGGTGTATTGTGTCACATACAGTGTGCCATGTACTGTTGTATAGTCTTACATACTGTTTTCACTTTGTTGCTGTGCAGAACATAGTTTAATATATAGAATGTGCCAGGCACTGTCAGGCAGTTGTGGGCTGAGCACTGATATGTGGCATTAAAAGTGTGTATCTACTGACAGCCAGTAGGTTGCTATATATGGCATTTCATTTATGTCTGTACTTTAGAATGTTAAGTGTGCCACATGACTTGCTCACAATTATTGTTTTATTGTCCTCCAGGGACATGTCTCACAATCGCAAACCTGCATATTCCCCTGAAGAGGAGGAAATAATCCTAGACGCCCTACTACAACATCACACCCTGCTGTTCTCCAGAACCAGCCAGGACCAGCATGGGTGCACTGCACTGTGGTAAGATGTTGTCCATCGGGTGAATGACTTAGGCATGTATAACCGGACTTATGAGCAGGTACACCATCACTGCAGTGATTTAATTAGACATGTCCGGCAGCATGCCTCCGATGTCCACAGACAACAGCTTGCCACAGGTGGTGGTGCAGCATCACACCCGCCCCTCACCAGAGTGGAAGAGCTGCTCCTCAGCATGGTGGCTCCTGGCCTACCACTACAACAGACATGTGTCATCATGGAGGCCGGAGTCACCCAGCAAGTTGACTCAGAGCGTGCAGGTAACATGGCATATCTGTAGACTACTGTTAGCTCGATTGGTAGAACATGCATATGTCAGATGTGTACTGTGTATTTAGAAGATGTGGAGCCTGGTGTTGTGCAATACTGATAATTTGGAACATAATCTGTATGCCTGTGACTGTCACATGTTGCCCTACTGTAAAGTTGTAAACTCACAGCAGCAATGCCATAGTTGTTGACACTGACAAACTGTCTCATATCCTTGTAGGTCCCCCTGGTGTGACAGTAAGACAGCAGACCCATGCTGGTGAGTGTTCTACATTTAATATAGCAAATAACATGTGCATGTCATAGGTGAGTTGTAGGTCATATACACATCTAAAACACCAACACATAATGCATGCTCTGCATGTTTTCTGTGGGACTATGCACATCCCAGTAACATGAACAGCTGCCTCAAACACATGCAATACACAGAGCATCCCAACCAATTGTTGTACACTGTAGTGGACATTGTATAGGCAGAGTCAATACACATGCACACAACATACACCACTTTGTCATACGCAGACAGTGTTAGTATGATACACATGGCCTATTTAGACACCTGCTGTAAAGTCAGACTCCAGTATCCCAAATGTCATCCACACAGCACACATACTATACCTGAGGGGTAGAGGCCTATCATGGGGCAGTGCGACACTCTCCAACACACAACACATTCATGTTAGGCAATGCTCCCTATTGAACACCTTACATACCCATGTAACAACTGCCTGTGAAATGGTTAATGTAGACAAAGTGCTGCAGTTCAGGTACAGCAAGATAGTTGCCAGTGTGGCACACATTAGTGGCCTTGAGTGACCACATGATGCTGCCTGATGATGGCTCATGGTACTACACTACATCCAGTTACAGTAACTACAGTACTACACATAGCATTCATTGCTATACACCTGACAGTTGTGTGCATCCAGCCATGGTATGTATACCTATGAGTGATGGTGCACAGGACATTGGAAAGCATTTAATACTTGCACAGCAATGTTGTGTCCATGTACACATTGTGTTCCAGGGTGAGGCCAATCACTGACCAACACACATGCATCAAAGACATGTATACTGTTATTAACAAGGACTCTCTACACTTGCACTGCATGCTGTTGAGCAACACACATCCTGCATGCTGACACATGTGATAGGATTCTTTGGCTTGTGATACTGTACTCCACCATCAACCACTAATGAGTATGTTCTGGATAGCTGTTGCTGTGTGTGTGTGTGTGTGTGTGTGTGTGTGTGTGTGTGTGTGTGTGTGTGTGTGTGTGTGTGTGTGTGTCAACTTTACTGAGTAGTGTATTTGTGTGCATGTGTGCATGTGTTCATGTGTCCATGTGTGCATGTGTGCATGTGTGCATGAGTTCATGTGTCCATGTGTTCATGTGTGCATGTGTGCATGTGTGCATGTGTGCACGTGTGCTAACATCATGTACAGATTGTAAAGTGTGTTTCCTGTCTTCCTCTCACAGGTGCTGAGGTTGTGTTGGTTGAGTGCAGCAAGGAACCTGAAGTCACTGCCACAAATAGTGGAAATGATGAAACGTGTTGTGGCACAGGCAGGTTTGACAGAGTCTGTCGTTGGTCCGCCAGTCGATAGTACACAGCTTTCCACCCCATCTATGCGTACATTCATACTGCCAATACATCCCTCATCACCAATGGCCTTAGCTGACGGACAGCATACAGTAGGCATTGACCAGGATAGTGTGGTATCTATGGCACATGCATCCCCTCACAGCAGCCATACCCAGACTCCTGGAATGGTACCACATAGGCAGATGTCCAGGGGTTCTCGTGGGAGCACTGCTGGTCGTAATGCCCCGGGCAGACGTGCCCCACAGGTCTTGCCACCTCAGGTATGTTCCGGGCTGCAATGCAGGCACAGGCACATATGGAACGGTACTCCAGACAGGGATTAAGGGTGCAGAGGGCCCATAACACCTATATCAATGACAGTATCCGTGACCTTGCCAGTGCCATCCGTAATTACACCGAGGTCATTGATAGATGTTGGGGGAGACACTTGATGTCCTCTGCAATGCCATGTCCATGTGCCAGGACAGTGCAGGACAGCTGAGACATCGACGTGAACGTATGCTAGGAACATCATCAGCTGGCAGTCATCGCGGATGACACACAAGTCACAGCCGCTCCCGTAGTGGCAGTACCAGCCCCAGCAATGTTGGGGCTGGGCTGTCAATAGACCATCCTAGAAGACCACGTGCACGTGGCTGTGGCCAGTCCCAGCAGGGACATGGGTCCAGTCGACATTCCTCTGCCTCAGATGATAGTACCTAGTCTGGCATAGTACCCGATACTGTCCGTGACACCCCTACCAGGCACAGGTACTGTGTCCATAGCCAGAGACAGTGATCTGTACAGCCTGGCAGGTACAGTCTGTGGCTGTCCCACAACCTCCTGTATTTGGCAGCCACATGGTGGAACTGTGTGCATGCAGACACACACACACATAAACCAAACACCTAGGGCTAACACATACACACACACATTACATCAACATTGACCCATGCCGTACTGTTGTCCCTCACACACACACACACATACACACACACACACACACACACACACACACACACACACACACACACACACATACATGTCGATTGGATGGGTCAGTGTCAGGCTCTGGCAAACCAACAACACACCCTGTGCATATGATGAAACTGTGCCACCTCCTGTCAACTGTAACATTGATGCAGGAACAGATTAACATGGTGCTGATGCACAGGGTGACTTAATAGCAGTGTAGCAATGCTAGCATGTTGTCAACAGTAAAGTGTAATGATATCCTTGTAGGTATATCTGAGCAGGCATGATGCATTAAAGCTATGATTATCAATGTAGTATTGTTTATACCAGTGTTAATTCCAAAATGTATTGTCCACCCATGTGCCACTTAGCTGATGTGTGTAGTTCTGGCAGCATGTGTTGGTGAGTGGACAGTATGTGTGTGATGTGTGCAGTACAGATTTGCAGGTGTACATTTGTGAACATGGTGGAGGTGCACTGTCTGCATGTGCGTGCATAGTGGACACATGGGAAGGGTGACATGCCCTGTATTACACAGTGTTAACACTTCATAGTTTCTATTGCTGGCCAGTATGCATTTTACTACACATATGTTTTAACTTGGGTACACATGTGTGTATGACATGGTTTGACAATATGCTGTGGGTGATACTGTTAATATCGGTCAGTGGTTTGCATTCTGGTAGTATACACAACCTCAACAGCCTGACTATAACCAATCGTTAGTTGATGTCTTGACAACTGACACACACATGTAGGAAACACAGTAGCATTTGGATCTTTCCGGTAAAATATTATACCAATAACCAGTGGTATTGACTGCCACCCATTCCTGGGAGCACTCCTGTTTGGCATGTAGCCCTTTTAGGTACAAGCAAACACAGTAGGGCTATGTCCATCCACATCTGGTAATGCATACAGTGGCCTACAATGCATTCTCTGGATGAGACACCTATCTTCCACAAGGGTATCATACAGACAGATACCTGTTGACCACCCCATGCTGTAAAGCTGTAAGCCAACTATAGCATAGTCATCCATATTTACTAAGCATAGTATCCTGACAGTACCACATAGGTAGTAGCCCACAACATGTAGAAGGGGTACCAATGTGTACATACAGCCACATGTTATGTCATCTGTCCTTTGGTATTCACATTTCCAAAGGTATTCTGAAGTCCCTCGGTGTATCACATAAGCAATAAGGGGTCTGTATGCATATCCACAAAGTTGTTGCACTCCTATAATGAATGCCCATTATTGACAGACTTTGTTGTGTTTGAACATGTCTGAAATATACCCCAGGCATGTATCCTCACTCACACTATTCTATAGAAACTGTCATGGGTGTGTGTGACACAGATGTCCTAGGCCACAGATCACTACAGTGGCTGGCTTTGTCACAAACATACAGGTCTGAGAAGCAGCAGCACAATCTGTCAAAGGTAACAGATGTATTCATGTAGAAAGCAGGCTTCACACCTATGAACTAATTGAGGTCACATGTACATATATGTATTTGCCACACAGATACCTGAAGTGTGCAATGCACATACTGTTGTTTCACTGATATGTCATACAGTAGTAAAAGCAAAACCCACAACACATTGACCAACAGTGTCACACACACACACACACACACACACAGCAATTGCAGGATTCAAACCCCTAACTATGTTATGACACTAAAGAGACATGCATTAACATGACACACTATATGCTTTACTGTGAGTTTTCATTTACACTGCTGTATTTGTGGGATGCTGACATCATCAGACTTGGCAAAGAGGAATTAACCTCTATGTGTTTTCCTAGTCTCCAAAAAGGGCACTCTTTTCAAAGGAAATCACACACAAACATACACCACCACATCACACATACTCAGCAATTGCAGGATTCAAACCCTTAACAATGTTATGATACTAGAGAGATATGCATTAACACAATGCGCTATACACTTTACTGGGAGTTTTTGTTTCCACTGCTGTATTTGTGGGATGCTGACATCGTCAGACTTGGCAAAGAGGAATTAACCTCTTTTAATGTGTTTTTCTAGTCTCCAAAAAGGGCACTCCTCTCAAAGGAAGTCACACACAAACATACACCCCTCAACATGACGCGCTATATGCTTTACTGGGAGTTTTCATTTCCACTGCTGTATTTGTGGGATGCTGACATCATCAGACTTGGCAAGGAGGAATTAACCTCTTTTAATGTGTTTTCCTAGTCTCCAAAAAGGGCACTCCTCTCAAAGGAAGTCACACACAAACATACACACCCCCCCAACACGACGCGCTATATGCTTTGCTGGGAGTTTTCATTTCCACTGCTGTATTTATGGGATGCTGACATCAGCAGACTTGACAAAGAGGAATTAACCTCTTTTAATGTGTTTTCCTAGTCTCCAAAAAGGGCACTCCTCTCAAAGGAAATCACACATAAACATACACCACCCACCCAAACATACTCAGCAATCGCAGGATTCAAACCCCTACCTAACTAGATTATGATACTAGAGAGATAGGTATTAATACAACATGCTACATGCTTTACTAGAAGTTTGCTTTTCCACTGCTGTATTTGTGGGATGCTGACATCATCAGACTTGGCAAAGAGGAATTTACCTCTTTTAATTTGTTTTCCTAGTCTCCAAAAAGGGCACTCCTCTCAGATGAAGTCACACACAAACATATAACCCCCCCAAAGTCACACACAAACATACACCCCCCCCCCAACATGACGCGCTATATGCTTTACTGGGAGTTTTCATTTCTACTGCTGTATTTGTGGGATGCTTACATCATCAGATTTGGCAAAGAGGAATTAACCTCTTTTAATGTGTTTTCCTAGTCTCCAAAAAGGGCACTCCTCTCAAAGGAAGTCACACACACACACTCACTCAGCAATTGCAGGATTCAATCCCCTCCTCATGTTATGTTACTAGAGAGATACACATTAACACAACATGCTATTTGCTTTATTGGGAGTTTTCATTTCCACTGCTGTATTTGTGGGATGCTGACATCATCAGACTTGGCAAAGAGGAATTAACCTCTTTTAATGTGTTTTCCTAGTCTCCAAAAAGGGCACTTCTCTCAAAGGAAATCACACACACAGCAATTGCAGGATTCAAACCACTGCCTAACTAGTTTATGATACAAGAAAAACATGCATTAACACAACACACTATAGGCTTTATTGTGAGCTTTTGTTTCCACTGCTGTATTTGTGGGATGCTGACATCATCAGACTTCCCGAAAAGGTATATACCTCTGTTAAGGCGTTTTCCTAGTCTCCAAAAAGGGCACTCCTCTCAAAGGAAATCACACACAGACACAGCAATTGCAAGATTCAAACCCTACCTCATTATGTTATGATACTAGAGTGATACACATCAATACAATATGCTATATACTTTACTGTGTGTTTTCATTTCTCCTGCTATATTTCTAGGATGCAGACATCATCAGACTTGACATGGTAATGTGTGTGCAATTTGTTTTATGCAATCCCAGGACTGCACCATGGGGGACAGCAGGTGTTAACAGCTTGAACAGGACTCCACAATTCTTAGCTTGTGTGATCTATCTGTGGACCAGTTGCCAATCCATCACATGACAATACATATTTATGCACAGGTTGTTGATTTTGTGGATACGACATGTCTGGATGTTGGAAAAGGGCTATTCAAAGTCTATGTGGGACGTGTGTAGCTCATTTCAGTGATGTATGTCCTGGGTGGCTGCCTTGCAAACAGTCTAGCAGGCTTGGGAACCATGATCTGCCCATGACCAAACCAAAGTTGGTAGGGTTGTGTGTTTGTCAGCTTCCAATAGCTCTGTTTATGACTTCAATCATGATGGACTCCATGGCCTTGCAGATCAGACTTCATAGGCTTATAAAACTATAGTTCTCATGGTCTGTTGTGCACCAACACTTGTGCAGTGTGCCATATGTTGCTGTAACCCATTCAACGGTTTCATATCCTGTAGAGAGGGTGAGGATCACCAGACTGTTCAGGTGCAGGGTCTGTTTGTTCTGTAGTTCACTTATGACACATATAGGGAAACAATATAATCCAATTGATGCCATGTTTTCGGCTTTGGGAGGAGCTGTTTACCCATTCTACATGTGATATCTCCTGGTATGATGATAGGGGCTTTTGTCAGTGGGAGGTGGGTATGTATGTATGGGCCTGTCTGACAGGATGTTGGCATTGTCAGTCATTTACAGTTGGCCCTGACTCAGGACATATATGAGTGTACATTGCTATTTATGACATAGCTGAAGGAAGTGTCATGGTTCTGTCTGGACTTCTTTGCAGATAATCTTTCCAAAACACCAACAAACTTAAGCACTAAACCCCTGTTATACTCTTTTACACACTGAACACCCTACTGATCCTTTTTGATCAGTCAAAAGAGTATTTCATCATAATATTCTGACATGTCCAAAGGTCAGTTTCATGTGTACTCTCCAGACCAGCTGGTGAATATGGGACTTTTCAGGCAATGTTACAACTGCCTTATGTACACAGACAACCCTCTCCTCCTCCCAACAAACTCAGATATATGTGAGAGATGCAACTATATGGACAAACTGGAGGCTGAGCTCTCTCGACCCATGACTGGCACAGTCTATCAGGAGGAGAAGGTAACCACACACACCACAAATCCAGTCTCACATAGACCTATAGTAACAGCAAACCAAACACATAAACACACAAAAACATACTCGAAGGCTCTAAATAAAAATCTGCCTAAGCAGCAGAGACCTCCGAAGCAGATACCCAAACAACTGCTACCCCACAACAATACCCACATATCACATAGTTCACAAACTCAGTGTGCCACACAGTCACTGCCCTTAAGGCTAAACAACACACCTAATACACTTGTAATAGGTGACTCTTTTGTCAGACACACTGACGTCCCACTCACCAGGCTGAACATGGGGAAGGTCACTGTAAGCTGTCTGTCAGGTGCCAGGATCCACCACATAACACATGCACTCAGGTCACTCCAAAGAGAGTACAAATATGACTCTGTCATTGTCCATGCTGGTGTGAATGACCCAAGATGTTCCTCCCTGGACTACATGAGAAGAGACATAGAGGAGCTCTCTGATCATGTAGCCCAGGCCGGTATGACCCTGACCTTGTGTAGCATCTTACCGTCACCAAGAATGATGCCACAGTATAAAGACAAAATGATACATTTTAACAGTTGGCTAACATATTGGTGTCATTCAAAGGGGATCCAGTGTCTGTCAGCCTGGGATGACATGCTCGACAAGCCACGTTGCTTCACTAGGGATGGCTTGCACCTGTCACCCCTGGGCTTTCGAATACTGGCTATGGCTCTTACCACTCCCATAGTGCCTTTTTTAGGCAAGGCTCAAAAGACAAACCCACCTCCATAGACGATACAAGGTAAAAGAAACTAAGGGTAATGCTGCTCAACGCCAGAAGTCTACACCTCAAAATGCATGCACTCAAGGCTCTCTTCAGTATGGAGAATATTGATATCTGTGCAGTAACAGAAATCTGGTTCAAGGATCCCAAAAGCACCCCAGCACTACCAGGTTATACTTCATACCATGGTTTTCAGCCACAAAACCGGGACCGAACCACAAAAGGAGGGGGAGCATCCATATACATCAAAGATACACACACCTCCAGGTTAGTAGCACTGCACGAAGCATCAGAGACCATCCATGTGCAACTAACAGTGGGCAAAACTGCCTTTCAGTTTGTAGCCTGCTACAGACCACCCTTACAAACTCAGGGACCCCACTCGGCTTTCCTGAGAACACTGGAGATTATGAAGATCTCTCCAAACACCATTATATTGGGTGACTTCAACTACCCAAACATTGATTGGGAATACTACTCAAGCCCCAACACCCTCGCCCAACAGTTCCTAGAATTTATAAACTCAAATGCTATGGAACAACTGGTCACCACCCCCACAAGAGGGGAAAACATATTGGACCTGGTCATCACCAACATGGGGACTCTATGTTCTACACCAGAGGTATGACCCTCATTGGTAAGGTCAGATCATACATTTATCTCACTGGACATCCATATCCCGTCCCCACCTCCAGCCAAGGTAATCTCGGTGAAGAACTTCTCAAAAGCAAATGTCACACTTCTCAAAATTGAGGTGGCATCCTTCAAAGGCCCCGGGCCAGTGGAAAATATGGCTCAAACCGCAGAATCCTTTACAAACGCATTCTATGGACACCTACAGGAATGCACGGATTGTGCTATCCCAAATGAAACCAAGACTCACTCCTCCAAAGGCATGGGACCTGTCTGGTGGATCTCAGTCATAAATAAGCTATACAACAAAAGGAGGAGGCTACTACATGATCGAGCAAAATCCCAAAAAGGGAAGGCATCTCTGATCAGTACTAGCAAGAAGCTACGATCACTTATAAAATCATCTAAGGCCAGCTTCAAAAGAAAAATTGCACAAGACACTAAAGACAATCACAAGGCCTTCTTTAGTTATGTCAGGAACCTGGGCGGCAACTCCCATATATGCTCTTAGTTAGTGCATAATGACAAAAAATACACTGAACCCACAGACATTGTCAACATCCCGGCAGACAGGTTCAGTGCAAATTTCTCCCCACCATCCTCCCAAAAGAGCAAATGTCCATCCCAACAGAGTGCAGCCTCCCTGATATCACAGATGAACAGGTGAGAGCTGCCCTCTCCAAAGCAATAACACAGCATCAATGGGACCGGGCAGTGTCCTGGGCTGCGGCTTACATGAGCTTTATGAAGAACTTAACCCTCACATAAAGTCACTGTTCAATATCAGACTTACTACAGGATATGTACCCAAGGAATGGCATGCAGCAACAGTGTACACTCCACAAAGGTGGTGCCACAACAGACCCTGGGCACTATCGCCCTATAAGCCTGACTAGCCTGGTCTGCAAAGCTATGGAGTGTATCATCATGGAACTCATAAACAAAGACATCATGAACCTCCAGATACTGGATCCTACCCAATTCGGCTTTGTTAAGGGCAGATCTTGCCTCTTGAACCTGGTCAACTTCTTGAAAACAGTTACCAGGGCCATAGATGTAGGGAAGGTAGTCCACACAGCCTACCTGGACCTCACAAAAGCCTTCAACACAATACCCCACTTGGGCATCATAAATAAGCTCACCAGCTTAGATATCAACACATATGTCACAAGATGGATTGCAAACTGGATCAGGGATAGCACCCACATGGTTGGAATTGCAGCTGCCATGTCAGACTCTACACCAGGTACAAGTGGCGTCCCACAAGGCTCAGTAATGGGACCTCTCTTCTTCAGTATATATTTCTCTGAGGTACAGGCTAACATGGGAGGACTATGGCTGACCAAGTTCACAGATGACTGCAAACTGGGTGCCATAATCGACTCTCTGGCTGACACAAGCATCCTCCAAAAAGGTCTCACAGAGATGGATAACTGGTGCCAGAGCCATGGCCTAAAGCTAAATGTCATAAAATGCATAGTCATCCCCTTTGGGAAAAACATAGTGCCCACAAATTATCACATAGGTGGTAATCCATTACATACGGAAGAAGTAATAAGGGATTTGGGGACCCAAGAAGATAGTAATCTCTCCTTTGACAATCACATTGCCAAAGTGGTTAGAAAGACCTTCTATATAGCCCACCTTATCACGAAAGGTTTCACATCTAGATCAAGAGAGGCCATTGTGCCCCTCTACTCATCAGGCCCATACTTGAATACAATGCCCCATTTGGGATGTACCTTACCCGACACCTGCAGCAACTGTAATGACCCCAAAAGTACCTCACCAAGTGGATCAAGGGACTCAAACTGATGCCCTATGCAGTTCGACTAAAGAAACTCCAGCTCTACTCAGTTGCTTACCGCCTACTCAGCTGCGATCTGTGCCTGACGTATAAAGCCATGTCCAACCCAGAATTAATGGTCATGCTCCACCTCAGGATATCCAAATCCCTTAGAGCTACACACTCCAGGGACTTAAACCTCAGCACAGAAATAAATAAGACATGCTGGAGGGACAGATTCATATCCCAGAGGCTCCCCTCACTCTGGAACGAAATCCCAGTCCAAGTTAGGCAGAGCCCCTCACTGACCCTCTTCAAGAGGAATCTTGACGAGTGGATGGGAGATTGTACGTTTACCCCTGAGATCTCTTCTGGGTCCCTGCTAGACAGAGGCACAATAAACTAACTGTAAAAGGGCTATCTTGTGTGACCTACTATTCAAAGGCACAGTCTACTAATCTAAAAGGGTGGTGAAAGCCAAACACACTCTGGCTAGGCTTATAAATGCCCTAGGGCAGATAGCCTAGTATCAACCGATGAACCTATGAACCTATGATAATGTTTGGAGTGCACATTGTTTATTGATGATACTGATTGCAGGTTTTTTATCTTCTTTGCTTTCCCACTTTCTATGAACAACAAGTATCTGTAGTACATATTTGATTATGACAGGGTTCCAATATATTATATATGTGTCTGTTGTCATATAACTGTTTGCACAAGGCAGGATTGGTGAATAGTGAGAGGTTCCTGGATTAACACATGCAACTGCCAGATATGTGTGGCCCACTACTGTACTCAGACGTGGCCTAAGTGTGTGAGCATGCCATGTGTGACATTTCAGTATGTTGCTGTCTGAAGTCCACTACATTTGTTAACGTGTGTAAACATGCCCAATATTAAAATTTATACTATATGTGTGTTGAAAATCAAGTTATATTTTTACTGAAAGGCTCACCTTTGTGTCATAACTTGACAGGGATCATGCTGTGCCTGCAGGGTTTCCATGAGACACTTTGCATAGACTTATCAACATTTCTTCATACAGGCTGACCACTGAAATACTGTCATGGTTTGGTGGTTCAGTACTGTGACTATAGTGCACAGTATCCTGGGTTCGAGGCCTGTTACTGCTTTATATTTTCATACTGGGCAGACCAGACTGCTTAAGGACCAGTAAAGCAAATATGAGCATGTTTACCTGCTTTTGCTCAACTATGCCCAACTTTGACCGAACTTGCCCAACATTGCTCAACATTAACCAACATTGCTGAACGTTGCCCAATATTGCTCAACATTGCCCAAAGTTGTGCTAGTTAGTGTGTGCAATTTTGTTTACATATACTAAATAGTGGTAAAGCTGTTTAGCACTGCTTTATATTGCTTAAAACATGGCAATCATGCCTCAGGTGGTGCTGCAGGGCTGCCTATGTCGGATGCACATAGTACACTCATTATACATGTTTGAAAACAGGTAGTGTCAAGTTAGGCATCCCTTTTACTATATGTGCGAGCCAGAGAGAGGTATCATTTCCAGGGTTCCTACTGAGCCAGTGTATGTGCTATGCGTTGCCTCTTTGCCAAGGCCAAAGCATACTGGACACGCCTCCTTCTGCCTACTGGGGCAGGCTCAGGTTGTTCCTCCTCCGAGTCATTCTCTGCCTGTGATGGCCTTGGCAATGGTGGGGGGCTGTTTGGCCAGGGCCTATGCTGCTCCTGCTGCAGCTGTTTTCACAGGATCATATTATGTAGCATAGCACATACCATGACAATTTCGGTACATGTAGTTGGTGAGCACTGCAAGACTCCACCAGATGTGTCCAGGCACCGGAACCAAGACTTGAGCAGCCCAAACACATACTCAATTACATTTCGTGTTTGTGCATGTGCCCTCATTATGGCATTCCTGTTCAGGTGTGTGCGCATTTCTGATGGGTGTCATCAGCCACGGCTCCAGTGCATATCCAGCATCCCCCACTAGGTGACCATGAGGGATGCCCCCATTGGCAAATGTCTGGTACAGCTATGTCAGATGCCAGATATGGGAATCATGGTAGCTTCCAGGGCAGCCAGCACACACATTAAGTATTATGCCCTGGACATCACACATGACCTGGCAGTTGAAGGAGGGGAAGCACTTGTGGTTAATGTAGGCCCTACCCCGCTCACCGGCTGGTGCTTTGATGCATATGTGCCTGCAATCTATTCCACCC
The DNA here is from genome assembly GCF_019279795.1 of Protopterus annectens. Lineage (NCBI taxonomy): Eukaryota > Metazoa > Chordata > Ceratodontiformes > Protopteridae > Protopterus > Protopterus annectens. Next base: position 1,014,591,567 of record NC_056730.1, read on the forward strand.
ACTACCTCAGGGTATTCCGCTATTTGCTGGAAAAGATACATATTGCTGGCCAATACCTCACGGGAATTGGGGAAATATGCATGATCACCGACATGTGCTGACATGGCATTCAGGAACTGGTGCAGTACCCTGGATGCTGATGCCTGTGATATCCCCATCATATCCCCAGATGGTCTCTGGAAGGTACCTGTTGCTAGTATTCTTAGGCCAACACATGCCTTGGTTTCCACTGGGATGGGTTCCTCTCTGTTGGTTCTGTGTGTGAGGCATGGCCTGCACAGCTCAACAATTTGCTGCATGAGGTATCTGTCCACTCTATAGTGCTCCACTATCTCCAGCTCATGTAGCCCCTGGTAGGTTACCCTGGGCCTGTACACTCTTCTCCGTCTCCTCACTGGGGGTTGCTCAGCAGCATTCGCATTGTCACCACCCTCAGCATGTTGCATATGTCGCCTTATAACAGCAGTGGCAGCCCCTAACATTTCTTTGTCTCAGTAAAGCTTTTTAAGTTTTCACTTTTCTTAGTTTACTGCAGTGTTGCAGTGTCTCTGAGGAAAACATGGTGGAAAGTTGTTTGCAGAGTTTTAAGTGCTGGGCTGGGCTGGGCTAGTGTACTGCCTGTGTAATTGCCTGATTCTGATTGTTTTCACCAGCTAGCTCTGCTAGTTCTCCCTGGTTAACTTCCTACTATTTGTTTTGCTTCCTTTTCCCTTTCTGTTTCCATGGGGGGGGGGCAGCGCCTTGCACACAAGCGCAAACACGCGCACACCAGCTCACATGTGCGCACACATGCTTACATGGCCTAACACTTGCTAATTCCTGCTTAAACGCGTGCACACAAGCGCAAACATGCTTACACAACTTTAAACAAGCTTACACATACTTACTTTGGCTTAAAAGTGCACACAAGGGCGCACACGCACGCACACAGTCTTACTCGGATAGACAGGTGCACACAAGCGCGCAAACACGTTGCAGTCACTTCAACAAGAAACTTTAGTGTAATCCACGGCATACACCTTCTATTTCTTGCCTTTAGCTAGGATACCTGTTGACACACCTCTTTCCAGTGATGAGTAACTGACAGCAAACACATGCCACTCTGCTCCAATGAGTTTACATTCTTTCATACATACCCCCCTGGTGATGTCACCTATCTTCTACTCTGTTACTCCCCTTATCCTACTCATACACTCCACTGACTGTGCTCATTTGCTATGTAAACTTGGGATTCACTATCCTTACCCTCATTTGCATGGGATTGCCTACTAATGCTTGGTTACAGCTCTTAGACTGAGCTTCCCCCCTTAGCAACCTCTACTCGGTTGCCATGTTGTCTTCAGCCTGCCATTCACTTGCATTGAAATGTATGATTTGCTATAAAATCCCTATTTGTGGCTTTTAATTTCTGGTTTTCTGGTTTTTAGAGCACAGTACGTTTGCACGGCGCTGCGCTACACTTAAACTTCGGAGATTGAGGTAAAAAAAATATTTTAATTCTGCATCAGGGAACATTGCCAATGGCTGTATATTTGGACATCAGCATGCTTCCTCAACTGGATGCAGCCTTTATTTGGAGCTGTCATGGCTCCGTTTTGCTATTTGCAGAACGGTACTCAGTTGTCAACGGAGTACATTTCTGCAAATAACACTACTCTTACTCGGACAGGTTAGGGTTTCCTGGATCACAAATTTACCTCATTTGCATAGCTTTCGCCAGCAAATGAGGTAATTTGCATAACCTAGCCCTGTCCATCTAAGAGTCGTTTTAGGAGCACTGTTGCACGCCCCTGCCGGCTGTTCCTGGATCACTCGGCGGACGTGTTGGCTGCATGGAGTCTTACTCTCCTCTTAGACTCCATGCAAACCTTCGTGAATCCAGCCCTAAGTGTACATTATATGTATTCAAGAACATTCTTATCACATTTTTTGTGCTTTCTACTCACGCAGAAAGATTACACTAAGTGTACATGTAGTCTATACTTTATGGTAAACTTCATAAATCCCTGTCAATATTTAAAGCTGCAAGAAGATCAGTAGGAAAACTAAAATTAGGAGGAAGAAGGTGTGAGTTATACTATGCTGTGTGTTCATTCAGAATGGTGTATACCTAGTGTAGGCATTATTGAATCCTAGACTTATTTCATTAATATTTCTGACATGACTACTAGTACCACTCTGCATGGCATTCCTGTTAATGTCACATTTGCTTAGTATATGTGCTTATTTCATTAAACATTATTTATTCATATCTTAAATATGTAACACAGAGATTGTCATACTGTGCTAATATTTCCTTTAATACAAGTTGAAATAAGAGGAGTGCATTTCCTTCAAGCTGGTACACTTTTATGTGAGTGCACAGCTTGTCTGTTTGGGTCAGGGGTGATGTCTGCAATCTTACTGTACACTTTCAGTGTGGGACGTACTTTCTACTATTATGGTTCGCATATTTAAGTTGTAGATTTATGTAACACACTGAACTTTCTTTAGACTGAGGTAGAAGCTGTAAGTGTAACAATTGAAAGGAAATGTATACCTCCTTTCAATTAAACCTTCATCAAACAACACATATTTACTGTTACAGGTGGATGCAGTGCATATAATGGCAATAATGCATGTTTTATAATTTTCTGTAAGTGTAAGCATATAAGGGGATTGTTTACAAATGTATACAGAAGTAATTCAGACAGGTTATCTCTCATTAAACTATGTGCTGGTCATTCACTTGACACTACAGTGTCAACGCCCTCTCCCATCCTCCACTTTGGCTAGTGTGTGGAGCTTGAGTTCAGCCATCTTGTATATGAATTTAATATTGTTTAAGAAATGACTGTCATACAATTATCATACTAACGAATATTTTCTTACTTGGACAAACAGAATCCTTTCTTTAGAAAAACTGTCTGCATGTATTTCAGGTAATAAGGAAATGTGTAATATACATGAAATTATTTGTCATTTCGTTTTTTGTGTTTGTGTATTAATACATTTTATTTTATTTTACATCTGTTGACCGGGATAGTCCAACTGGATACATGTCCATTTTCAGCAGAGGCCCAGGGAGAAAAGCTCCAAGGTAAGCAGTTAAGTTTAAAATACAGTAGTTACAGTAGTTAACATACCTAAACAAGCAGTTAAGTTTAAGATACAGTATTTACAGACGTTACATACCTAGGCAAATTATAGAAGATCCAGGGTTAAAGAAAATCCTGAGAGTAAGTCATCATTAAGTAACACAAGTCAGCTAAAAATATTGTTATTAACTCATACAGTTAGTTACAGATACAATATTTGCAGTGGTTACATAGCTAAACAAGTTTATAGATAAATGTAAGTATAGGTCAGGATTAAGTGTCATAGGTAGGCTAAATTACTGTTTTTAATTCATTGTAGAGGAGAGTTAGTCAGGTTTGTTACATTGACATAGCTTATGTATGCATGAAAAATAATTGTAAGTGTACACATACAGATGTACATCTGTATTTTACAGACATATATATGTATACTCAAATATAGTTCTTTACTCTTAAACACACATTTGTATTAATACACAAAAGTATGTTACCACATAAACATTCAATAGTTGTATACAGATGCAGTTCTACATACAGATATGGTTTTGCTTCATTATGCATTATAATTACACTTAGAATGATATTTTCAGTTACACATATTTTTTGTAACATCTACCTTCATTTACACAACTGTTTAATTTTGTTAAACCTATGTTTAGTATAATTAAAAATAAAGAATATTGCTTACTATAGAACTCTGGCATTCTAGATGTCACCTTATCTACCCACTCAGCCAACTGGTTAGGCCTATGCTAATGTAGGTCATCTTACCTGTGTCAAAACTGGGGGCCAGAGTGGGTGATCCTTCTCAGGGATGATAGGTGCTCATCCCACTCCTGACAGATGTCTATTTTCTTCCAGTCTTAACCTGTAATGCAGGATTCATACCCAGGTATGAATCCCTAGGAAGGTCTCTTTGTCACACTATCTCAGAGCAAAGCCTTGTGCCTTCCCAGGTACTGCCATCATTCAAAGCGCCAGTACCAAAATGAAGAAAGTATGAGCAGGGCTGTGGTTTTTAGAACCACTCCCTCTAGGGTATGACATCACTCTAACCAAACCCACCTAACAAGTAGGGGCATTAGACCCAGTGCTGTTATTACTGGCAAGTTTGGTTGTACCAAAAATGCTTTGTCACCTACATGTTTTTTTTTAAGGAATACAATCACATTTCATTTACATGATGAATAAAAATCATTAAGGAAATCATCAACTTTTAACTTACTTACCCCTTCTTCTCCTGCTATACCTTGCTGTTGCTAGCTTTTTGGAGTATTACACCTAAGTGTCAAGAAGGAATAATTTCTTTATATACTCCTCCTGCAGTATAGCATCAGTATTTTGTTTTGGAGGCAGGGGTATTTATTTATGCTGAAATAAATATTTCTGTGTATGTCAGTATCAACTTTTAGTAAATGTTGACTGACTTGAGGTGATAAGATCTGCCACATGATGTTGGATGGCAGGAATTATGATTCATAGTGGTGCAAACTCCCATGCATGTGACGCCATTTTGCCTTTCCTAAAGACTGTCAGGTTAGACAATCACTGAGGTTATCTGCATGTCCTTGTGGCATTCTGGGGATTGCTGGAGACTGGTAAGGACTCCACTGCTATCCCCACTGCTTTCACATGAACCCAAGGCCACATTCATAACTAGCCCAGACTTAGTCACATGGATAAGTTGCCTTACACATTTGCATATCACTGCAGTTTATAGAGATAAGCATAAAAGGGTGTAATTTGCATACAGAATGCGTAAATGCTTCTGAACTTACTTAAATAAGTTTAGCACTGCCGTATTAACTTGTGATTACATGATATAGGTGGCGAATATCTAAGGAAACTGCTGACTTTTTAAAGAGTGCAAAAATAATAGAAATATTGCAAATTAATATGAAACACTTCAGAAAAATGTAAGATTACTGAGTTTACTTAAAGAAATGTTTGCTTTACTGATATGATAGGAATATTAGAATGACTTAAGTGAATACAGTAAAACTGTCATTTGTAACTGGAAATTCCTTACAGCAGCAGTGGAAATGTGTACAGATCACTGAGAAAGTAATCTATTTTGGTGTCATTTACTGATTGTGCACACATGGTAGAAATGCAGTGATTTAATTGTGAAATACTGAAATGTCAAGGATGTTTTGTTTGCTCGACATATATGTGTCTTTACTGGGAGATTGCTAAGTGTCACTGCTGAATGACAAATGACAGTATTATGAATACAAGAAAGTAGTAGGGAAGGATGGATCTGTTAGCAAACTGCTTTTGCCTTACTTTTGTGAATATATTCATGATGATGCATATATTAGTTCAGCACAATCTTACCTGGATTAAGACTATGCACGTGTATATAATTAAAGGTTTTGTGTCAGCTACTATTTTTTTTTCATTGTTGAGTTGTTTGACTGAAATCTGTGGCATATTGTTTTAGGTACAGTAATTATGCGAAAACAGAGATCAAGGTAGAGAAAGGATAACTTTTAGCCATGAAGAGAACCACATCATTATTGCAGCCCTTAAGACATATAGGTTCGTAGGTTCATAGGTAGGTGCTAGGCTATCTGCCCGAGGGCATTTATAAGCCTGGCCAGAGTGTGTTGGCTTTCACCACCCCATTGATTAATTAACTGGGCCTCTGTCAAGCTTTGTTAATGAAGTGATCCCAGGGATGTATTTTCTGTTACCCATTCACTCGTCAAGGCTTCTCTTGAAGAGTGTTATTGAGGGGCTCTGCCTAATGTAGTTAGGAATTTTGTTCCAAAGCATGGGTAGTCTCTGTGACAGGAATCTATCCCTCCAGCATGTTCTATTTATTGTTGTGGTGAGGTTTAACTCACTAGAGCACGTGGCTTGCAGTGACTTGGATTTCTTTAGGTGGAGCATGTCCATTAATTCTGAGTTGGACATGGCTTTGTAAGTCAGGCAGAGATCACCTCTGAATAAGCGATATGTCACTGAGTACAGCCAGAGTTTTTTCAGTCAGGCTGCATAGGACATATGTTTGAGGCCAGTAATCCTCTTGGTGAGGTGCTTTTGTGGTTTTTCCAGCTGTTTGAGGTGTCTTATGAGGTACATCCCAAATGGGGCATTGTACTCTATGATGGGTCTGATGAGTGACGAGTAGAGGGGCACTATAACCTCTTTATTTCTAGATGCGAACCCCTTAGTAATTAGATGGGCCACATAGAAGAATTTCCTAACTACTTTGGCAATATGATTGTCAAAGGAGAGATTACTATCTACCTGGGTCCCCAGATCTTTTATTACCTCTTCTGTATTAAGGGGGCTGCTGCCTATGTGGTAATTCGTGGGTGTTTTGTTTTTCCCAAACGGGATGACTATGCATTTTTTGACATTTAGCTTGAGGCCATGACTTTGACACCAGGTGTCTGTCTCAGTAAGGCCTTTTTGAAGGATGTCCATGTCAGCCAGAGAGTCAATTATGGCTCCCAGTTTGCAGTCATCAGCGAACTTGGTTAGCCATAGTCTTCCTGTGTTTGCCTGTATGTCTGAGAAATATATGCCAAACAGTAGGGGTCCCAGAACCGAGACTTCCGAGACACCACTTGTGACTGGTTTAGAGTAGGACCTGGAGCCCACTATTCTTACTGTGTGTGTTCTGTCTGTAAGCCAGTTGGCAACCCATCTTGTGATGTAAAGGTTTATGTTCAGGCTGGTGAGTTTTTCTATAATACCCGAGTGAGGAATGGTGTTGAATGCCTTGGCGAGATCATGGTAGGCTGTGTGAACCACCTTTCCCTTGTCTATGGCCTTGGTGACTGTCTTGAAGAAGTCAACCAGGTTTAGTAGGCATGATCTGCCCTTAATAAAGCCGAACTGGGTTGGGTCAAGTGTTTGGAGGTTCCCAATGCCTTTGTTAATGAGTTCCATGATGATGCACTCCATAGCCATGCAGACCAGGCTAGTCAGGCTTATGGGGCGATAGTTATCAGGGTCAGTTGTGGCTCCTCCTTTGTGGAGTGGAATAACCGTTGCTGTGCACCATTATATGGGCATGTAGCCTGTAGAGAGGCTGAGTTTGAACAGCGTGTTTAGGTGGGGGGTTAGTTCGTTCTGTAGTTCGTGCAAAACGCAGCCTGGGACACCATCTGGCCCCATTGATGCTGTGTTTTTGGCTTTTGAAAGGGCTGTTTTCACCTGTGCTTCTGTGATTTCTGGGACACTACACTTTTCCAGTATTGTTGTGGGCCGTTTTGAAGGTGAGAGGGAGGTGAAGTTTGCACTGAATCTATCTGCCAGGATGTTGGCAATATCAGTAGGTTCAGTATATTTTGTGCTATTTTGCACTAGCTCAGAGCCTATCTGTGAGTTGCCACTTAGATTTCTGACATAGCTAAAGAAGGCTTTGTGGTTATCTTTTGAATCCTTGGCTATTTTTCTTTCGAAGTTAGCCTTGGATGATTTTATGAGGGACCTTAGTTTATTACTGATACTGATCAGGGATGTCTTTCCTTCTTGGGCAAATATGGCAAATGTAATTTTGGAAAAGGGGGCCCAAACAAACTGATAGGGCAAATGTTTATAATCCAGAACTTATGAATATAAAAGCAGTTAGTGGAAGGAACCACACAGTCACAAAGTGCAAGAAGAGAGCAAATGATATGCTAGGATGTGTTAGAACCAAGGCAGGGCTGTATGCAATTGCCCATACCAGAACTGGGGGTTCTCCAACACTTACCCTTTTAACACCAAATGAGTAATACTTCCTCTCCATTCATGGGGATGCCTGTGACACAGAAATGATGAGAATGGAGCAATCAGAGGTGGTGTGGACACAGGCTATTACCAACATCTGCAGTAGCAAGACACATCTTCTCAGGAAGGTTGGTTTCAAAAACAGCAACATATGTTTATATAGAGAACTGAATGCTGAATTGAAAATGTGCCATTACACTGTTAGTGTTCAGAGCAAAAAAGTCATCTGGAAATGGTCAGAGTCATCCAGGGAATATGTGAGGATTTCCAGCACTGCATGTAAATGACAGAGAGTAAGGATGATCCCATGATTGCATTGATGCATAGTATGGTACACAACAAGCATCTGTGGCTGCTTGCATTTGTACAGGACTTACCAGACTCAAGTTGGAGTCAGTTTTGGAAGTGGAAGAGGACAGGATACTGTCTGGACATGTGGGGGCAGATCACATGCGACTACAAGTGCTTCTCCAGAAATACTGCAATCAGTTGAGAGAACAAGCCCAACAGATTTCATGCAGATCATGTCAGCATTCATCTACACCTAGCAGACCCTCTCATTCGAAGTCACTGTTCTACAGAACTTTTAGATAAGTGACTGCCAAGATCACCTGCATCATGTAGGTCATGAGATTGGACCAACTCACCATCCAGGTCACATGACAGCCCCTTTTCACACACACACACACACACACACACACACACACACACACACACACACACACACACACACACACACACACACACACATACACACATGAGTAGGGTACTTGGGAATCTTTTCAACTGTATGCATTTCATTCCTTTAACAATACTGCTTAAAATCGTATAAAACTGGAAAGAAAGATGCTAGTCATAACATAAGGTTTCAGTGATTAATGCTATTATACTTTATTCATTATCATTGTTACAGCTGGCAATTATCTACAACTTAAAAGTAGTGCTGCATAAGTATTTCGAAAATCAATAATAAGAAAATTATGAAAATGAGTATCCTGCCATGTAAATAAACACTGCTGCCACTTTACCCTCAATGCTACAGAAATTATTCTGTATGACAAAATGAAATAATATGATATGCAGTTTCAAAACAGACAACATAGTTCAAACTGATAAAACATTGCATAATATGAAAACAATGTGATACATTTTCATTCAATTGCAATGTATGGACTCGTAAAATACTGAAGTAACACTCTTTACTAATTGTACCACTTCACGATATTCAGCTCTGCATTCACCTCACTAGAATATAATGCACAAAATAATTTAAAATGTGATTATTCAATATATGATGCCTTACATCAATGAACAGGAGTCAGTGAGCACTCAGACATGATTTTTACAAAAAAATAGGACTTCCTGATCTGAGATGAAAAAATATTATTTAAAGATGAAAAGGAACTTCTGATGAACAGTGGCAGTAGACTACGTACCTTACAGCATAGCCCACAGATATCACTGCATGTATCAGTTATACTCCATGTGTTTTTTACAAGAAAAGAAACACTAACCTAAATGTCATGGTCCATAGTTCTGCACTAGATGTCACTTCTTTACCTGCACACCCGTATGCTGTGCATGACCCTGCCACATGGGGTCCCTTATTACTGCTCCCAGCTGTTCACCATTAGTCATAGTAAGACTGGAACTGGGAACTGCAGTGTTGTGCAGAATGCAACATGCAGTAAACATCATGCATGCAGTAGTTGGGTCATACTGATGGGCACCCGCCCAGGCTCATCCAAGCATCTCAAATAACTCTTCAAGAGGCCAAAGACCCTCTCAATAACAATACATGTTTTGGGCTATGGCTGTGTTGCAGTTGTTTTCAACAGATTTACTTGGATTTCTTGCTGGTGTCATGTGCCATGGCTCAATGGATATCCAGCATCACTTGAAAGAAAAAGGGAGAAAAATGGGGGAGGCAAAACAAAGAAAAATGTGGTTTAGTATTCATCAATGCATTTTACAGTGAATAACTACTTGAATAAAATAGAAAAAAATTATTTCCACTTACCAACAAGATAACCACTAAGCATCCTACCATGCAGAAAGAGGTGCTAGAGTGATATAGTGTGCCAGATATGGGAATAAGGTCCACTGCTAAGATACCGGGCAGACATGGTTCTGATGCAACCCCATACATCACACAGTACCTAGCAATTTACACAATGGTAGCCCTTCCTACTGTGGTACTTCTCCCTCCCATGGACCAGATGGGACCTTAACTGCAGCATGGATGCAATCTATCACACAGAGTATCTCAGGGAAATGTACCACCCCATAAAAAGCACACATAGTCCTGACTCAGTCCTAAGGTGACAATGAAAAATAAATGCACTGGGGATGCACAAGCCAGTGCATTTCTTTGTGCCGGTCCCAAGCCTGGATAAATGGGGAGGGTTGCATCAGGAAGGGCATCCGGCCAAATACTTCATGCAGACACTAGTAAATATTTCCATACCAGACCGGTCGAGGCCTGGGTTAACAACGACCAACACCAGTACTGTTTGCCAACAGGGTGCTGGCAGAAATTGGGCTACTGTTGGCCGAAAGGCTAGGACTGTGGTAGTGAGGGTCGGAACTTTGAATGTTGGCAGTATGACTGGTATAGGGAGAGAGCTAGCCTATATGATGGACAGAAGGAAGGTTAGTATATTGTGTATGCAAGAGACCAGATGGAAGGGGAATAAGGCTAGGTGTATCAGAGGTGGGTTCAAATTGTTTTATCATGGTGTGGATGGGAGGAGAAATGGAGTAGGAGTTATCCTGAAGGAACAGTATGCTAGGAGTGTTTTGGAGGTGAAAAGAGTGTCTGATAGAGTGATGTTCATGAAGCTCAAAATTGATGGTGTAATGATGAATGTTGTTAGTGCATATGCTCCACAAGTTGGGTGTGTGATGGATGAGAAAGGAACATTTTGGAGTGAGTTGGATGAAGTGGTGATGACTGTACCCAAGGATGAGATAGTGGTGATTGGAGCAAATTTCAATGGGCATGTTGGTGAAGGGAACAGAGAGGATGAGGAAGTGATGGGTAGGTATGGTGTTAAACAGAGGAATGCAGAAGGTCAGATGGTAGTGGATTTTGTGAAAAGGATGGACATGGCTGTGGTGAATACATACTTTAACAATAGGGAGGAGCATAGGGTGACATACAAGAGTGGAGGAAGATGCACACAGGTGGATTACATCTTATGTAGTAGGGTCAGTTTGAAGTAGATTGAAGACTGTAAAGTGGTGACCAGGGAAAGTGTAGTTAGGCAGCATAGGGCGGTGGTTTGTAGGATGACGTTGGTGATCAAGAAGGAGAGGAGGAATATGAGGGCAGCACCAAGGATCAAATGGTGGAAATTGAAAAAGGATAATTGTGAGGTGGAGTTCAGGGATGAGTTAAGACTGGCACTGGGTGGCAATGAAGAGTTACCAAATAGCTGGGTAACTACAACAGAGCTAGTAAGGGAAACGGCTAGAAAGGTGCTTGGCATGACATCTGGACAGAGGAAGGATGACAAGGAGACATGGTGGTGGAATGAGGAAGTACAGGAGAGTATACAGAGAAAGAGGTTGGCAAACAAAAAATGGGATTGTCAGAGAGATGAAGAAAGTAGACAGGAGTATATGGAGATGAGGTGCATGGCAAAGAGAGAGGTGGCAAAGGCTAAGGATAAAGCATATGAAGAGTTGTATGAAAGGTTGGACACTAAGGAGGGAGAAAAAGACCTGTTGGCTAGACAGAGGGACCGAGATAGGAAAGATGTGCAGCAGGTAAAGGTGATAAAGGATAATGAGAGAAATTTACTCACAAGCAAGGAGAGTGTGTTGAGGAGATGGAAAGAGTACTTTGAGGGGTTGATGAATGAAGAGAATGAGAGGGAGAGAAGTTTGGATGATGTGTGGACAGTGAATCAGGAAATGCAATGAATTAGCAAGGGGGAAGTAAGGATAGCTATGAAGAGGATGAAAAATGGAAAGGCTGTTGGTCCAGATGACATACCTGTGGAAGCATGGAGGTGTTTAGGAGAAATGGCAGTGGAGTTTTTAACCAGATTGTTTAATAAAATCTTGGAAAATGAGAAAATGCTTGAGGAAGGGATAAGAAGTGTTTTGGTACCGATTTTTAAGAATAAGGGTGATGTGCAGAGCTGTAGTAACTACAGAGGGATTAACTTGATCAGTCACAGCATGAAGTTATGGGAAAAAGTAGTGGAAGCTAGGTTAAGAAGGGATGTGATGATTAGTGATCAGCGGTATGGTTTCATGCCGGGAAAGAGCACTACAGATGTGATGTTTGCTCTGAGAGTGTTGATGGAGAAGTACAGAGAAGGTCAGAAGGACTTGCATTGTGTTTTTGTAGACTTAGAGAAAGCATATGACAGGGTGCCTAGAGAGGAGTTGTGGTATTGTATGAGGATGTCAGGAGTGTCAGAGAAGTATGTAAGACTGGTACAGGATATGCACAAGGGCAGTGTGACAGTGGTGAGGTCTGTGGTGGGAGTGATGGCTGCGTTTAAGGTGGAGGTGGGATTACATCAAGGATCAGCTCTGAGCTCTTTCTTATTTGCAATGGTGATGGGCAGCTTGACAGACGAGATCAGACAGGAGTCCCCATGGACTATGATGTTTGCAGATGACATTGTGATCTGTAGTGAGAGTAGGGAACAGGTGCAGATGACCCTGGAGAGATGGAGATATGGTCTAGAGAGAAGAGGCATGAAGGTCAGCAGGACTAAGACAGAATATATGTGTGTGAATGAGAGGGAGGATAGAGGAATGGTGAGGATGCAAGGAGTAGAGGTGGCGAAGGTGGATGAGTTTAAATACTTGGGGTCAATAGTTCAGAGTAATGGTGAGTTTGGAAGAGAAGTGAAGAAGAGAGTACAGGCAGGATGGAGTGGCTGGAGAAGAGTGTCAGGAGTGATTTGTGACAGGCTAGTATTAGTAAGAGTGAAAGGGAAGGTCTACAAGAAGGTAGTGAAACCAGCTATGTTATATGGGTTGGAGACAGTGACATTGACAAAAGGGCAGGAGTTTGAGCTGGATGTGGCAGAGTTAAAGATGTTAAGATTTGCACTGGGTGTGATAAGGGTCGACAGGATTAGGAATAAGTATATTAGAGGGTCAGCCCAGGTTGGAAGGTTTGGAGACAAAGCCAGAGAGGCAAGATTACATTGGTTTGGACATGTGCTGAGGAGGGATGCTAAGTATATTGGGAAAAAGATGCTAAGGATGAAGCTACCAGGTAACAGGAAAAGAGGAAGGCCTAAGATAAGGTTTATGGATGTGGTGAGAGAGGAAATGCAGGTGGTTGGTGTGACAGAGCAAGATGCAGAGGACAGGAAGAAATGGAAACAGCTGAAAGAAGATGATGATGATGACTGATCCACACATGCTGAGAGTACATCCAGGAACTGCTGAAGTATCCTCAAAGCAGAATCATGCGAGATGCCCAACATGCCCCAGTCTGTCTGTAGAATGACCTCATGACAAGTAAATTGAGGGCTATACATATCTTTGTATTCACAGGAATGGGAGGGCCATGAATCTCCTGAGTGCCAATGTTGGGGCTATACAGACTCACTAAAACTCTTTTAATATCCCTGTCCACTCTGAATATTTTAAGTAGTTCCTGATTGACAAAATTATAGTGAGTTATTCTCTGCACATTCTGCATGTATCTCTAATTTCTTGGTTTGCAAGCGTTGCTGGTTGCAAGCAGTTTTGATTCAGCCAAGACAAGCATCCCACTCTGAGAAATAGCTCGGCTAGCAGCAAGTGACAGCATCATCACAGATTGCAAAGTAGATAGAATAGGAAGGACTCCACCTTTTACAGCGAATCTACAGAAAACATGGAAAATCCCAAAACTTTATAAATCTCAAGCAGGTAGGGAAAGGCCTCATTAGCATATGCATTTTCCATCATTTCTCATTTGCATCTCATTATGGCTCAATTTGCTTATGCTTATTCATGATCATCACTCATTAGCGTAAGTGGCTTCTATGAATCTCGCCTTTACTGTACTTATTTGCAGACAGTGTGGATAGCCTTTACACGTTCTCATAATGACTATGAATATCACTCTTTTATTTTCTGGTAAATTACTGAGGACTATATTCAGTCAGTAAGGATTGTTTGCCTTGGACAAGCTTAGCTGGGGATACCTGCATAGGTGTCTTGTTGGGAGTGGCTAAGGGAAAGGAGGAAGAGGAAGTGATATAGAGAAGGAAGTTATTGGGTCGGGAAGGAGAAGTTAAGGTTTGGGAAAGTAGAGCTTGCCATTTTTGTTACAAATTTTGTGACCTGCCCTCCCTCCCTCCCTTATAGTAAGGTTTAGGATGTGAGGTGGGCAATCCTCTTTTCCATTAACATTTATCACATTACAGCCAAAGAGTGGACAGTGTAAGATGCTGTTCCTTGTAGTCTGTGGTTGTAGTTAAATATAGTAAGCAGTCAGTGACATTGACAAAGGGTGTGGGTAGGCTGCCATGTTGACATTTTACTTTGTGAAATTGTTATTGTTTTGTTAGTATTCTAAGTTGATTTGTTAATCATGAAATATAGATATCTGTTTTGAATGAACTGAAACACTTGGTCTGGCAATCAAACAACTGGTCACAATTGCAATTTGGTGTGGTCATTGTGTTGAAGGCGTTCATGGACCATATCAGACATTTGAGATTCATGCCTCTTATTGTTCATAAAATGCAAGTCGATGGAAAACCTGCTCTTCTATTACTTTCAAGTAAATTAGAGCAATATTTAAATAATGTACCTGGTTTTTGATGCTTTGTCTCTCCATTATTTTTGGATTTGTCCAGAATTCCTAAACAAATAATTGGAGAGCTATGCTGCTGTGTATTTGACAGTACTCATTAAGTATTTTATCAGCTTTCAAAGTTGGTAAAACATTTTGTGCTTCTACACTTTTTTTGTTTTTGTAACTAGTAGTACGTGGAACAGACACATTTGATGCATTACAAAGAATTATTATCAGATCTCTGATTGTAACTTAACATTATGTGTTCTTGATGTGGACTCCAAGACTCACTTTTTGAGTCTCGTTCTTAAGGTGAATTTCTTGGCATCCATGTTTTTAACAAATAATAAACAGGTTATGATTGGAGACCCAGTCATAATCCTCTACATTGTATATTTGGTCAGCGGAGGTAGCTTTGCTGTGTGGTGCTCATTATCACTGGGGACTTGGGAATAAACACTCCTGAACTTACGCATAATTACAAATTTTTGACATTGCAATAAAGTAGAAATATCAATCGAGCCAACCTATAATCTGCTCTCATTGCTAGATTTTCATAAATGTTTGCTTTTCAAATTCAGCTGTATTTCCTTGCATACATTTTTTGAGAGAAGAGTATAGGTTGTTTTGCCTTCCTATCTCTCATTTAGAACTGTGTTCTACTACAGCATATGACTGCAGTTCAAATTAGTTTTCAAAATCTTAAAATCATTTTCATCCATCTGTTTGTCAACCATAAGTTAAATAATTGTGCTAGCTTAAGCTAGTGACAGTAAAGGAACAGCTGTCTTTCTTTCCAAACACCATGTGTAAGTCAAGACATAACTTAAAAATACTCATTTGTGGATGAAAGCTAATCACTGTGAGCAGACATAAATATGGCAGCTGTTGCTGCTGTTGCCCATAAAAATTATTGACAAACCTCGTAACAGATGCCTGAAATGCAACACTTAAGAAAAAAGTGAACTTCATACTTATTTTATGCTGTAAGGCATGAAAGCACATAACATAGTTTCAAGCTGCATTCACACTATAAGCCTTAACCTTGTATGTGTAATTCAGCAAGCACACAGGCCTCCTCTAGCTGTCAAACAGCATTTGCTGACATCTGCAAACTTCACATATCATCATCATCATCATAATACGGATATATTATTACAAGTGTCTTCCCATTTGGTAATAGTTAAGTGTTTACTGTTCAAATAGCAGCTATTTTACTCATAACCATCTCTATCATTGTCATATCTAGTACTGTCAACAACTAATCCTATTAACAATCGCTGCTGGCAAGCTAAATATGTGGATGAGTGTAAGAAAGTAAAGGAACCTCTGCACCTATATCAGAATTTCTAAATCAGTTTTCCTCTTGGTCAAGGAGGTTAGTCTGAACTTTATTTCAGACAACTGCAAAATAATTTATTTGGTAAGCCTGTTTTAACACCAAATTTCTTCTTAAACAATGCAGTTCTATACAAGACTAGAAATTATATGGATCTGGTATACTTTTCTCACCAGATCATTCATTTTCATCTCACGTAAATAGTATTAGGAAATGTATCATTAATGGGTCAAATATTCAAATCCCTAACTTTACAACACAAAGAAGTTCTACTACATCTAAACAAAGAATACACTCGTTCTGTCTTGCATATAATAGTACATTTTGTTTATATAACAAAAACCAACTTGCATTACTCAAATCCGTTCAAAGAAAATTTGCAAAAAGAATACCTTTTATTCAGCATTAGTAATATCAACAAAGTTGTCAAACTCTAAATTTATATTCACTTCATTTTGGGCATACCAGATGAAAAGTAATTAGTGCATATAAGATCTTTCATGATGAAATATTACAAGCTATTTATAATATTTTTATTTCCATTAATATCAAGAGACACAGGTATGATAATATTAATTTTACTACCTCATCTAGTACAAAACATTTAAGAAGGAACTTTATAAAACAGACTATTCCAAGACTTTGGAACCAAATACCAATTGATATCAGATTGTCTTCTAATATTAACTGTTTTAAAAGAAATTTTGATTTATTGGATGGGACATAATGTATCTGATACTGAATTTAATGAATCAATGTTCTTAGACAGCCTCCAGGCCCAAATACTGTAATAATAAACTTGTGAAAAACCTAAGAGAAACTTAAAGCATTGACTGCATGACTTTCACTTTAAAAGGTATTTATTTAATGTGTTATAAACTTTTATACCAGCATTTATAAAGAGAAAAAACATATTTTCATAGGTCTAAGCACATTTTTTCAGATAGTGGAAAATAAATTATGCATTTTGTTCACCTGAGCTAGATACAAATGGTTATTAAGACATTGTATCTAGCTTTTTAACTTACTAGCTTATTAAAGCCTGACAATGGACTCATGTAGACTGAAAACTCAATAATCTATTTTACATTCATTGCCTAAAAAAGCTGTGGCAAACTGAGTACTGTGCAATGTCAGTTTTCATTATAGCTGACCCCTCCCAAATTATGCAACTGGACAGAGGCTAGTAAATTCATAGATGGCATATAATCAGCAATCCAGGGATGAAACCCACCTGTAATTGAGACATTATTCTTAATTGCTAGATAGTACCTGAACCATTTCTAACAATGTTCACATAGAATTTTATTTCCATGGAACATCTGATTAAGAATCCCATGTGTAAGCAACCTACAAATAAAATAGTAAGCTGTCCTCTACTTTATTAGAAATGTTGATCTCTCTAAACTTTTTAATCAGCCCTGAATACTTTAGTATGTAAGAGATCACATCAAGAATGCACATGGCAATGTCCTTGAGGGAATAGACATGTGGTACGGTTATCTAGATAAGTAGCCTTTAATGAAATATATCACTCTCAGAGGTTAGTCCAGCAGAATAAAGCAAAACAAACTTGCACAGGGATTCCATTTTAACAGTATGTAGTACTGGTAATCATGAAGTGTTTCAGCTTGTACTCACCTTGGAAGCCATAAATTATATTTATACCAGTAAACAAGTTTATTTTTTACAGTTCTAATTTATTCATTCTATACATAGTCTGTGTGCACCATTTATATTCCACCCAACATTCATCCCAGGAAAAACAACCCAATACTCTCATTCTAAATACTATAGCTGCTGTACTGGTACTAGGAAATTAAACATAATATTACATACCTTTTCCTCAAATGAATGTCAATGTTTTCCTAGAATATATGCTGTTGCTGCCTTTGTACATGTTTAAAGTCTGTAAGACCTTTGTATAGCTGTGATAAAAACACCCATCCCCATCATGGACGACAGAAGCAGATAATAAATGTTAGCCTCTGATTCATAAAAAGGGTAAATGACAGTATAAATATTCTGTACCACTATTTTACCTCTTCAAGGATTCTCAGACAACTCAGAGATAGCTAGCAGCTGTGAAAAGACTTCTATAAATGATAGAAAATAACTATAGCCTCATTCTACCTGTTGCCTCACATGTGAAGACAGACAACTAACTGAAGAATCAGCTCAATCAATACAATTCCAGACTGCTAGTGTGATGAAAGAATCTATACTCATTCATGCAGCAAATGGAATAACTGCAAGTGGATAACACACTGGCACAAAGCTACCCCCTAAAACAGTCAATTTATGTATGTTAACAGCATAGTAATGATATGCAGGTGCACTGGTGTACAGTGGCAATAAAGTGAACAGGATCATTTGTGATCTCCAACGATCAAGCACCCTCAACCTTTATTTCATTTATTTATTTAATTATATTTGTTTATTGGGGTAGGGCTCTGATTAATAATGACACATTGCAGACTCAGTCCAAGAAATAATAAACAAATAAAATGCATAGTTCACATACGACCAATATAGACAGTGATCTACTGGATTTGTAATGAATGCAACACCAAGGTAAAGTCTCGGAGCATCACACACATCAAAAAAATGCATATGGTGACTGAAGAGTTGCAGTGGAATGTTCCAAATAGCACCACTGAAATGTTTCACTTCAACCGTCAACACACTTCATCACTATTGCACATCTACAGGCCATCACCAAGGTACTTTAAAACAGCAGGACAATGAGGGAGATTGCAAAACCCTAAATGATACTGATCACCCATCACAGTGTAAGTCATAGAAAGGAGGAAATTAATCAAAGTGCAGCAGTGCTCCCCTGACACCTGCCACATAACATGTTCATGATGAGACTGACTGCATTATTTTTCTAGGGGGTGAGGAGTAGCCATGTAGGATACCTTCCAAAGTACCGTTTATATGATCCTCTCCTGCAGCCATAAAAGCCCATAATTACTGTAAGTCCACTGTTTTATTCTGCTAGAGGAAACGCAGACTATGGTATCACCCTTCCATGCTGTTTAACATCCATAGAAGGGAAAATATGGTTACATCAGACACTGTCCAACAAGTCTGTTTATTAATTAATTAATTTATTTATTTATTTTACATTGCTTGCCAGATAAGTGAACTGATTCAAAGACTGCTTTTAACGATGATCTAGGCTATATGACATAGAGACAAAAACATTCATAAAAATTAAAGTAATATTTTAAAATTATAGAGTTTAAAATGAAGATACAATCAGTTAATTCAAACATTTTAAAAGTAGAAAAGCAATATTTTAGAACATTTCTGGACTAGAAAGTAATATGTCAATACATAGTGACAATTGTTGCATTTTACAATTAAAAGAAGATAAAGAAATGCATATTAATAAAGGCAGACAATGTAAGAAAAGTCAGAATAGGCATTACAACCAATCCATAAGCTTCAATAAACCGCAATGTAGCTAGGTGTCTTGTAGTATAAGAATTAGTTGTGGGTCTTCAGGTAGACTAATTCTGTACAGCACAATAGAACTAATTACAAGAAATTAACAGAAGGGTGTTTAACAAAATACCAAAGACAAGTGTACTAGTTGTTGCACCACTGACTTACCTTTGATGCTGGAAGACCAGAAGACTGCATGGTCTATTTCCATCCAGGTGAATGGAATCTGGACACTGTAATGTTACATTGGGGGGTGCACTCCTGAGTATGCCATCCTTCTCAGTTTGTGTATGTGATGTTTGAAGATAAGATTTTGGTGGAATAGAAGTCTAAGGTATATTTGGTTAGTTTCATATGGTGAGAGGACATCTGATGGGTTAGTCGTAGGAATAGGTTGTGAGATTTTGGTATTTTTTTGTTGTGCCAAAACACATGATTGATGACTTTCATAGTTTGGCTGTCAGTTTATTACAGACAAGCCAATTCCATAAAACAGAAAAGTTAATGTGCAAGTCTTGGAGGAGAGCTGAATGACTTTTGTGTGCAGAGATAACAATAATATCATCTGTATAAAGTATGCAAGATAAATGTGGCATGTACCAGGGAAGCCTGTTAATATATAAAGAAAACAATAAAGGTCCAAGCATTGTTCCTTGAACATGTGTCATTATTACAGATTGCAAATGTATGATTTTGAAGTTAGTTTTGAAACTACCCCAACGTTTCTTCAGACAAGCAACCTTGCAAGAAATTTTGAAAGAGTAATGGGTGATCTACAATTTCAGAAGCACACCTAAAGTCTAAACTTGCACTGGTTAACAAAGTATTATCCATGTTAGTATAGACTGAGATGCCAATTGCTGTTAAGGTGTTTTACTTAGATTTAAATGCATGTTTTTTGTTAGTCACAATATCAATTTTTTAAATATATTCAAAGGTCTGATCAAAAATCATTTTGTCTAGGTTTTTGCATGAGGGCACATGTTGCAATCAGTCTGAAGTCAGTAGCCACTGATGGAGATGAGATTTTGAGTAATGGATAAGTGAAGGCATGTTTGAAGCTGGATGCATAATTTTGTTAGTGTTAATTTAGTAAGTGTTAAGTTATAAAATGTTGAGTAAGGGAGTATTAAGCTACTAACTTGAAGTATTTTTAGGTGTACCAAGTGTGAGCTATAATTTTAGTTATAATTTAGTTTGTCTAATAATCTTTTAATGAATTTGCTATTTATTAGCTTTAGTCATGTTTGAAAAACAGGTTCTGTCATACCTCTTAGCTGCCCTTGATTTTCAGAAAATCCCTGATTTTGCCTCATATTTTCACCATGTCTCTTAAAATGTTTTTTTTTTTCTGACTTATTGGGGAATTACATTCAGTCAGTAATGCCAGACATTAGAGTTTCATACTTATTGTTCAGGAAATGCATGTTGATGAAAAATATGTTGTTCCTTTAACTTTTTAAGTGACAGCAATATTTAAACACTGTCTCTGACTATCGGCCTTGTTTTCCCATTATTTTTGGCTTTGTTCAGAATTCTTGAACAATGCAGTTGATAGGTATGGGTTCTGTGGCATTGGGGTCTTCTGAAAACAGTGGAGAGTTTACCCGGTATGTCTGGAATCTTCTCTAACATGATAGAATGTGTACAAGGTTACACCTCAATTTGATGGAGGAAGGCAAGTGCCACCAGCTCTTTTACCTTTAATTGCCATTCGTCATACTTAAAGCAGAGGTCACAGAGTTGTGCCCCACCGCCACTACAAGATCTACCCTAAATGAACCATTCAAGCCTGCAACAGAGAAGGTAGTTTCTGGCGGTGTTATATGCAGCCTTCTTGAAGTGTATCATGACAAAATCCGTTACCAATAGAGCGAGAGGGAGAGAGACAGCCTCTCCTGGAACACCTTCGTGTACACAGGCTGTCTCTTGCTGCTCATTAGAACCAAAGGATCATACCAGCTATTGATGATATTGTCAATCATGCCATGAATTGTGCATCTTTGTTGACATGCTATGTTTTGTGTGGGGAATGCTCTGCTCATAAGTCAAACTGGACTGGAAGCAGGGTCTTCTGAATCCTGCACTGCTGTCAACAGTATTAAGTGGCTCTTCCCTACATCCACACATCCCTAAGAACAACAGGAACAAACCCTATTTAATCAGTGCATTCTTCAGTTACATTCACTTTACAGAAGTCTACAGCTTCTTTATCATCCCTTGCAACTCCCTTCTTCTCCTGTAAGTTGCACTGCGAGTGATTAACCAGCTGATGTTGGAGTGTGTCAGCTGGCAATCATTTTGCACAGTTTTGCACAAATACTGATGGTTTGACCTGTGATGCTTGAACCTAGTCTTTCAAGGAACTTGGGAATTTTGCAGCGTCACCTTCTATATAGCATTTGATCGGTAGTGGTAGTGGGCTGTCTTCTCCATTACTTCCCCTCTTTACTGTTGTGATTGTTATGGTCCTTCCAATGCAGGCTAGTATTCATTTCTCTGTGTAGTTCTAATGAATGTTGTTGCTATTGACATTTTTCATAATAGTGTTGGTAGCTCTCTACCATTAAAATAGATGTGTACCACTAAGACTTTGCTACATTTCTGGCCCAGAACTCCAGTGCAGTCTTCTTCCCACATAATTATTTTCTCAGCATGGCTTCAGAATTTCTTGTCACTGTATTAATTATTTATATGGCACTAGAGCAGTTTTTATTTATGTATGTATTTATTTATTTAGTTTTGCCTTCTTAACATTTCAGGGACTAACCTTTTGTTGAACTGCATCTGCATTTCATTTTGTGGTCCTAAGGTTTGATAAGGAAGTAGTGTTGTAATAGCAGTAGTTAGGAATATAATAGTAAATACTATTAGCAATCTCTTTTACCCTAGTCCCATAGGGTACTACCAAATTATCAACAAACAAATGAGAGAAAAGTAAGAGCAGCATTCATTAAGGTCCTGTGATGTGTACACCTCCATGTGCACAATGTGGTACTTGTTCCCAATTCAGCAACTGCCCTAACACAGTGCTGCATGGTGCTTTGTCATGAAGATGTGTACCACCACATACAGCTGGCTCTATGGCCATGCGGAATTCTAGGAGGAGAGGAATATGCTAATTAGTCATGTCTCTCTTCCCTGACCCACCTCCAAGAAGGCATTTACATGGCTGAGCGATTCAAGAACTCACTTGGCGGTGTAGATCAGCAACAGTTGTCCCTACCACATTGCGGTTTGTGAACATGACCAAAAGGCTATGTTCAAATACATACCATGACCATGGTATGGGGAATGGTGGGTGGAGGGATGCACTAGACCACCCGGAATGACTTGTAAAGTGCCATATTGGCACCAGCAACAGTGCAGGGATGGGGGGAACCACTAGGGCACCAGTGATACCAGATTCTGAAGTACTGTAATAGCACAAACATCACAAGGAGGATCATGGAGTGAGAGGAACCACTAGACTAGCAGAGATAAATAAATGATTAAAGTGCTGTAATGGCACCAATGGCAGTACTGAGATCAGAGGGTAGGGGGGATACACTAGACCACCAGGGCAGTATAACTATATGCCATAATGGCACTTCAACTAGTATGGTAGTGAGGGTATCACAACAGGACAGATAGGTTAATGACAGGTACCAGGAGTGTGTTGTCTGCGCTTGTTTGTTGTGTTCATATTGTGTGTACTTATGCATGCAGGAGAGTAACTGGAGAGGATGCCACTGCCTACATATGTAGCAGTTTACTACCATGATGTGCAGAGCAGCAATGATCTGCACATTCTGCAGGTAAATGTATTCAGAGAAATGCAAACAAACAAAAAAAAACACATCCTGGAACCAAAGTACTCAACTGCTACACGAAATAAAAATCCAAAAAGCAAAGCAAAGAGTACACAGCAAAGTCTTTGAAATGTACAAATACAGTTGCAAATAAAACACAATGCAAAGCTTTCGAGCAAAGCTCTTTTTCAATATATATCCACCATACTCAATACAGTCATATTTAAATAGGTGGCCTTCCAATCAAAAACTCAGTAGCCACATGATAAAGATGATTAAAAATCATGTGACAATGACATTAAAGCTATACAGACAAATATATACATGTGCAAAATATTTTCTAAAGTTTTAAATCATACAAAAAGTGCCAAGGTCACATAAAAATATATATGTATCTGCACAAGATAAAAATATCAACTAACATACACACACAGCCCAGTCAAATACAATCATGTTTAAATTTAAGTATAGGTTTCTCACTGTTTAGAGTGTTGAGCCCTGGACTACTAGCTGCTCTAAAATAGTCAATCCATTTGCATTCTGTCAATTCAGTAAGAAGTTTAATATCTCCCCCTCATTGTCCCATACATATTACTTAAATAACATGAAATTTAAAACTATGAGAACTTCCCATAGTTTGTATATGTTTAAATAAAACATTACTCTCTACTCCAGTTCATCTCTCAGACAGATGTGAACAAATCATTTGTTTCAATTTTAAATTAGTTTTTCTAATATAAAAGCTATTGCAGGCTACACAGTTATCAAAATACACTACATTTTCTTTTGCCATGAAGCAAAGGCCCTAAACTCAAACCTAAATTTGAAAATAGGGTGCTCAAAGATAACATCTGTATTAATATCACTGCAATAACTACAATTATAACAAGGACGACTTCCTTTAATAGGTCCAGCTACATGCTTAATATTAGTATTCATGTCCTTATGGCATAACAACTGTTTCAAATTCTTTTCTCTTTTATGTGCAAACATGGGTCTATTGCCTGTTATGTCCTTAACTTCAGAGTTAGACATTAAAATAGGCCACTTTTTCATAATAATCTGTTTCATAGATTGTGTATGCCTATTAAATTTCATCAGATACCCGATAGACCTATTTTGAGATGCCACATTCTTACTAGTATCACTAGAGTTATTAGTGTTAGCATGTCTCAAAAATTGTCTCCCTATATCTGTACACTTTCTCATAACTGAAGATTTTATTTCACTTAGCAAATTCTCATTGTAACCTCTATATTGAAAATCCATGGTCATATTATCAAGTCATTGACAGAATTCACTTTCATGGGTATTTAGTCTGCTAGCACGCAGAAATTGACTATATACTATACCCTTAAATGTAAAACCAGGGTGCATACTCTTAGAATGAATGTAACGTGTAGCCTGTACATTCTTAAAAATAGTTGTATTTTCATGTAAATAATCAATATACATTTTTAAATTATCAATACTATCTTTCCAAGCGAAGAATACATCATCTACAAAATGTTTAAAAAAATACAAGGTTGTGGTTCCAAAATGATAGAGGACGATTAATTTCATAGATAAAGCTTTCTTCCCATCTTGCTAAAACTAAGTTAGCATAAGTACTAGCAACTGGGGTGCCCATTGCCACTCCCAGTTGTTGATGGTATAATTGATTATTAAACATAAAAATATTATTCTTTAACACAGTTTCTAACATCAAAATATTAATTCTATTTTACGAGGTATAAACTGACTATGTATGCCTAAAAATTCTTTAACGTATTAAACACCCAAATCATTGGGTATCACAGTAAATGACAACTTGGTATCTAACGTACCTAGTATCAAGCCATCTACCTCATTAACTTCTGACTATACACTTAGGGCCTCAAGAAAATCACTTGTATCTTTAATAAAGCTATAACTATACTTCAATAAAGGTTTCAGCTGTTCTTCCAAGTATTTGGATAGAGCTGCAGTAACCCATTTACTTCCTGCTATGATGGGCCTCATAGGTTGTATATAAAAATGCTACTGTAAAAGTATGAGAGCTGTCAAGAGGAAGGCGCAGAAAGAGAAAAGTGGACCAGCGAGCCAAAATGCCAAAAGCAACAGGGTGGAATGTTGCTCCAAATGGAGTGAAGTTCAATAAGGTAGGCCCAATTACCCGGAGTCGGGCGGCAATGAAGCAATGATTCATAATGTAGTTAATTTATCTGAATGCAATCTTACACAACTGAGTTATTGGTTTTGAATAAGAGATTGACTTTTATACCTTCTTTTGAAGGTAATATTAGTGAAGCTTTTACTAAGCTGAGACTCTTTGTTAGGAATATTCATTTGAAGTTACTGTTTAAGAATAAGGATTATAGTCAACATCTGTGCTTGAAAAGATCAAATACCTTTGTGCCTGTACACACCTATTGTCAAAGCGTTTTTAGATATGTGTGAGCAGGACTTGTATAAGTTGTTTTTTTTGTGAACTTGAAAGGACTAAGTTCTATAATTTGACTGAGATCGAAAGAGAGGCATTACATATGTTATAGGAACATAATGATATCATAATTAAACCTGCTGACAAGGGAGGTAAAGTTGTTGTAATGGAAGTAGGTTTATACAATGAATTGATGTATAAACTGCTGTCTGATATTAATACATTCAAATGTGTGAGTGTTACTAATGTCAATAATATCATTTATAGAGTCAAATAATTTTTATATGGTTTGTTAATGGATGGTGATATAACCCCTGATGAATATAACTATCTTAATATCTCACAACCTGGTACTCCATTTTTATATGGCCTTCCTAAAATTCATAAGGATTTGTGTATGCCACCTATGAGGTCCATCATAGCAGGAAGTAAATGGGTTACAGTGGCTATATCCAAATGCTTGGAAGAACAGCTAAGTCTTTACTGAAGTATAGTTGCAGCTTTATTAAAGATAAAAGTGATTTTCTTGAGGCCGTAAGAGTATGGCCAGAAGTTAAAGAGGTAGATGGCTTGATAGTAGGTACGTTAGCTATCGTTATTTACTGTGATACGCAATGATTTGGGTGTCCAATATGTTAGAGAAGTTTAGGCATACATAGTTAGTTTATACCTCATAAGATAGAATTAATATATTTGATATTAGAAACTGTGTTAATGAATAATATTTTTATGTTTAATAATCAATTATACCATCAACAACTGGGAGTGGCAATGGGCACCCCAGTTGCTAGTACTTATGCTAATTTAGTTTTAGTGAGATGGGAAGAATGTTTTATCTTTGAAATTAATCATCCTCTATCATTTAGGAGCCACAGCCTTGTATTTTTTTAATGTTTTGTAGATGATGTATTCTTCCCTTGGAAAGATAGTATTGCTAATTTAAAAATGTATATTGATTATTTACACAAAAATATACAATTTCTTTCATTTCATTTGAATTACTCAGATAGTAAGATTATTTTTTAGACCTAACCTTCAGTATTCAAGAATCTTGTTTTGATACAACTTTTTTAAGAAGAATGCACAGGTTACATGTTACGTTCATTCTAAGAGTATGTACCCTGGTTTTACATTTAAACTAAATACCCAAGAAAGTGAATTCTGTCAAGAAACTGATAATATGACCATAGATTTTTGATATAGAGGCTGCAATGAGAATTTGCTAAGTAAAATTAGATCTTCAGTTATGAGAAAGCATACAGATATAGGGAGACCATTTTTGAGACATGCTAACACTGATAACTCTAGTGATACTATAAAATGTGGCATCTCAAAATAGGTCTGTTAGGTATCTGATGAAATTTCATAGGCATACACTATCTCTCAAACAGATTATTATGAAAAATTGGCCTATTTTAATGTCTAACTCTGAAGTTAAGGACATAACAGGCAATAGACCCTTGTTTGCACATAAAAGAGAAAAGAATTTGAAACAGTTGTTATGCCATAAGGACATGAATACTAATAATAAGCATGTAGCTGGACCTATTAAAGGAACTTGTCCTTGTTATAATTGTAGTTATTGCAGTGATATTAATACAGATGTTATCTTTTAGCACCTTATTTTCAAATTTACGTTTGAGTTTAGGGCCTTTGCTACA
Source organism: Protopterus annectens (assembly GCF_019279795.1). NCBI lineage: Eukaryota > Metazoa > Chordata > Ceratodontiformes > Protopteridae > Protopterus > Protopterus annectens. The sequence continues at coordinate 1,014,618,801 of NC_056730.1, forward strand.
TGCCAAATAGAAAATGTGGAATATTTTGCTAACTGTGTAGCCTGCAATAGGTTTTATATTGGAAAAAATAATTTAAAACTGAAACAAAGGATTTGTCCACATCTGTCTGAAATATGCAGAGCGGTAGAGAGTAATGCATTATTTAAATATATTCAAACTATTGGAAGTTCTCATAGCTTTAAGTTTCATGTTATTCAAGTAATACGTATGGGACAATGAGGGGGAGATATTAAACTTCTTACTGAATTGACAGAATGCAAATGGATTGATTATTTTAGAGTAGCTATTAGTCCAGCCCTCAACACTCAAAACAGTTTGAAACCTATACTTAAATTTAAATATGATTGTATTTGACCAGGCTATGTGTGTATGTTAGTTGATATTTTATGTTGTGTAGATACATATATATTTTTATGTGACCTTGGCACTTTTTGCATGGTTTAAAATTTTAGAAAATATTTTACACATGTATATATTTGTCTGTATAGCTTTAATGCCATTGTTACATGATTTTTAATTGTTTTTATAATGTGCCTATTGAGTTTTTGATTGGTAGGTCACTTATTTAAATATGACTGTATTGAGTATGTTGGATATGCACTGAAAAAGAGCTTTGCTCGAAAGCTTTGCATTGTGTTTTATTTTGCAACTGTATGTGCACATTAAAAGACTTTGCAGTATACTATTTGCTTTGTTTTTTGGATACAGAGACACAAATCAGCCAATAGTGAAGTCTTACCTCATCACAGCTAACTTGTCTCTATATAGCAAATGTGCACATCGTGGGAGAAGGGCCTTTTGCTAGGCCCTTTAATATATCCTCAGGTAAGTTTGCTTTAATACATTCATTTGTCCTCTTACCAGGCCTATTATTAATGTCAGTGGTTAATAAAATTAAAAACAGCATGCATATATCATACTGATTGCATAAAAACAAAATGTATTACACATTAACAATTGCCCATATCCTTTTGGTAATATAAACAGTTGTCTTATGTTTGCTATTTAAATAAAATGTATTCATGTAACTCTTCAGAAATAAATAACATTGCTATACAATGGAAAATGGTCTTACTCACTCTTACATGGAGAGGGATTGAATATCCTCAAACTTAGAAAGCCCATATCTATATAAACCTGAAATGTTTAAGTTGAAAACTACCCAGAATCCTCTTTCCATATTCCCTGAAATAGGGGTATGGACTATTGTCAAGAAATCTATTTCCTTATTTCTTGGATTAGCAGTAGGGAAAACATTTTGAGAAGTAAGGTTCTTCTTCCTAGAAAGGAATAAAGTTCCTTGCAGATGTGCAGGATCTCTTCCCTTAGAAGTTAGATCCACTCTACAGCAAAGCAGAATCTGAATGACTTATCCAGGCCAGTCTCATTCGTCTGCTGAAGGATCTCTGTTTTAACAGGAAAACGGCAGCAATGAGTACCATTAGGCTCCACAATCATTTTTGTTTTTTCTACAGAGGGTTGACTGCTTTCAGTATATGTAATTCCGCACCTCTGTAGTACAAAATGTGCTGTGTGTGTTGACATTTTTGTTGAGTGTTACAGCAGTCCTGTGTCCTTATATATTGCCAGAGGCATAGCTAATATGGGGTGAAGGAGGCAGCCACATCAGGTACAAAGTGTTTGCCTTTAGTACATTACTGACATTTATCCCTGGGATTCATTAACATCTACACTAAGTGTACACAAAGTACGCCATTCTGAGTGAGCAGACAGCACAAGCATAACTCACAGCTTCTTCCGCCTATTTTTAGTTATCCTACTGATTTTTTTTTTTGCAGCCTTAAATATTGATGGGAATTCATAAAGGTTACCACAAACTGGAGACTATATATATATTTATATATATATATATATATATATATATATATATATATATATGTATATATATATATATATACACACTGAGTGTAATCTTTCTGAGTGACTAGAAAGTACAAAACATATGGTAGGGATGTTCTTGAATACAGATCATGTACACTGAGAGTAGGTCTGAAGTACTTTAGTACTTTTTTTGCAATATAAACTTTAGGAAGCTGCTTATTACAAGTATATTTGGAAAAAGAACAAAGAAATATAAACATTTATTTGAACATAATTTATTGCAGCTACTGTCAAAAGGTCATGTATATCTGACACTAATAGTTTACTACTCTAAGAGTCTATTGTTTACATCAAACATGCAGTTCTTCATCAGCTGGTCCTACCATTTTTGAAGATCTGGCATTTTACATGCAGGAGTAGAATGTGGTTCCTTACCCTTCATGTCATGGCAGTCATTAAGTTTTATTGCGTTCAGTTAGTTTATGAAGCTGAACTTTTTCAGACATCCTGTACTTCTCTGATGTAAAGATGAGAATACACACGAAAGAAGAAAGTAAAAGCGAAAAGGGCCACATTGGTTTTAACTCCTACTCACGAGTTATATCGTTTTGAATGCACTATGAACACATGCTTTTAGTGCATTTAAGTAATTATTGTCAGTTATTAATATTGTTACATATTACAAAATATCAGACGATTAGCAAGCAAGCTTAATGAAGTAAGACCGGAAAACTCGAAAGCAAATAGCAACAAGAAGAATGATTATACTGATAATGATAACATAATTTCATAGGAATAAAGACTTTGTGTCCTTACATTTCCTCCTTACTAAATGTAAATGCCCATATAGATATGCATAATTTCAGTGCAGAAGAGGACATTTGCTATAAAGCACCCCTTGGGTCATATAACGTTATCATCATTACAAAATTGTGAAGCCATTGCTTAGGGTCTCATTTTGTGCTCTCCATGCTTGCATCTCCATCTTCTGGGATTGGACCAAGTCTTTTCTAGTCATGGAAGGGTTTTACCTCATTAGTGTGGACCCAATAAAATGAAATCTCACCAGTGTCTTCCTTTTTATTTCAATTTGATATTACTACAGGAGCAACAATAGTCAATAAATCCTTTTGCATAATCCAGATAACATGTAAGAGCATCTTATCCTGGTCAAAAATAAGTTAAATCATTCTTCTGTGCTCTGTCCTGATTAGAACAATTACAGAATATAATGCCCCTTTTCGTAGGTATGCATCCAAACATCTTGTAGCTAGAAAGAATCCAAAGGTTCTTACCTGAAAAGCTAACCAGACTAATAACCCTTGCCTAACAAGGCAGCCTTGAAGCTTTCTTCTTTTACTCAGTGTCTCTCTTTCTTATAGACGACTACATGGTGATTCAATTTTAACATTCTGCACTGTTAAGGGAAATTTCTCCTTGATCTACTCACCTCTACATATCTCTGCAAAGCAATACCTCCCATAACACATGAACTAGAGACTTAAATTCCATCAGCAAATAAGTAAGATCCACTGATGGGACAACTTTATTACTAAGTACTCCTTACATATTCAAAATAATCCTCTATTGCATTTAAAACATACTGAAACTTGTTTCACTGAGGGCAAACCTTGACAATAAGAGAGGAACCCATACAGTTATCCCAGGCCTATCATATTTTTCCCTCTTGGAGGCAAGATGTGCTCTATGAGGATGGGTATTGATGCAGTGATTATGGTTCACGGGCTGACTTGACATGTAACTCTATGAATCTATTAATATATGAATGTATGGATAAGGGAGTGTGTCTTTGATAATGAAAAGTCTTTCCCAGCATTGAAAGAATTTCTTTGTTTTCACTTTACTCTGCTATATTTAAACAGAATACATTGCTATCTATTTAATATCTTCTGGAGACTGGCATTTTTGTCATAGTAAGTCTTGAAAGTTTATACATTCCATTCCAAGTTCTTCAGGGCAAAAGTGAATGTTTTTCATCAATGGTCTCCTAAATTAGTTATGTACATGTGGCCATTGGTGGCAAGTTTTAGATTTACATCCTGCGTGATGTACAGAAGATGTAACAGTAGCATCATCTTCCTTCCAATCATCTTATAAAAATATGAGGCATCTGTAAATTTATTGGCAATGGAATGGATTGGCATTAATACCAGTGATAACTTAATATCCTTATCTTTTCACGAAGAGCAAGCTTTTTTTAGTATAAACTATTTTTATTTGTTTGTTTACTTAACCTGAACAAAGAATTCTGGGTGATGGGGCACATACAGTTTCCTTTGCACTTTCAATATTCCCATATGATTTCTATTACCTCACTACTGAAGTGCAGTCCTCTGTCAGATTTTACCCCCACCCCCACCGCAAGTGGTCACCAGAGACTAAATCAATGATTGATTACAAAAATAGCTGTTTTCTGTAGTATTATTATGCCATGTAAACACTCAATCCACTTTGTAAAGTTTCATGTGGCTCTAATCATATATCCAGTACTAATTTCCTTTACAAGACTTTATACCATTCTCTGCTGAAGGATCTTTGTCTTAATTGGAGCAGAGGAACCCATAAAGTCCTCTGTTTTATATGCAGTAAACGATTATTTACAATATGGGAGTAGTACTTGATAATAAATTTGTCCCATCAGTGTATCATATTTATTTGCTGATGGAGTTTCAAGTCTCTAGTTCATGTTTTATGAGAGCCATTGCTTTGCAATAAGGACCATTAAGGCATGCAGTACCTTTTTTCATAGATAGTTGACTGTTTTCAGTATGTACAACTTGTACTTTGGGCTGCACTCCGTGTGCCATTTGTATGTTGAGTTTCTCACTGGGTGTTACAGGAGTTCTCTATTCTATGTATATTATAGCAGCCCTTTCACATGTTGCAGCAGCTTACCTCAAGTATCTAGTAGAAGTCAAGCTATCTCACACCTATTGCAGCATCCTGACCTTTTTTTCTATTACTGTGTACCTTTGGAAAAAAAAATAAAAATTGTAAGCTTTTTGAGAAGTTAGTTTAAACTACTGTCAAAACAGCCATATATATTTATCACTGGTAGTTTATCACTGTTATATTCTAAAACATTTTAGACCAAATATTCTATCTTCCTTGAATGCTTTCATCATTCTGGTTGAATTGCCATTTTAACTGTGGGAAAGGTAGGTGTTTCCTTACTCCTGGTGCAAAGCTGGTTATTTACTATGTCCAGTTAGTTTCTAAAGCTGAACTGTTCTAGATGTCCTGTTTTTCTCTGAGACAAAGATAAGGTTGCGCACAAAACATAACTAAAACCCAAAAGAACTGTAAAGTCTGAGGCAGTATAGCATAAACCCATGCAATTAATATTCTTCAGTAAGTAACAGCAAATATCACCCTAATGAGAATATTATTGCAAACTGCAAAACAAATGCAGCCAGAAAATATGCATATTAACATTAATAATAATAATAATAATAATAATATTAGTAATAATGTTTTTATTAGTCTAAGTAAAGAATTTGCTTTATTACAAGGAATCAGTGAGATTGTAATTTAGATTCTTGCATTCCAGGACTTCTACTTTCCTCAAGTTGCTGTCTGAGTTTATGCAGGGGAATCCAATTTATCTGCACCCTTCAATTGTCTCAAAGGAAGCCAATCTCATATTAAAGTGCATTGTAGTTTTTGGAAAAATCTTTATTTTATAATTGATTTAATTTCCTGTATACTCTGCATGTTAAGGTTTCAAATGATTTTGCAAAGAATGAAGATTACACTATGTCATTTTTTAGTTTCACTGTATATTTCTTTTTCTCTATAACCACACCTACAAAATGATTTAGTTGTAGGTATTGAGAGATATTTTGCATGTAACTGCAAAGCACCATGGGTAACCAAAATACCCCTTAAGAGCAGACGTTTCTTGTTTATATTGTGGTTTCTGCACTGCATATTCATGTGTGTTAAGTTTCAATGCAAGGAATTTCACCTGCAAGAATTGCTTTGACAACTCATCTTTCTATGAATTAAGAAATAAGTTCTGATGAATTTAACAAGGAAATACAGTGGACTACATATTAATTTAGGTAGGAAGACATGAGTTTAGCCTTTCATAATGTCTTGGCAGGGATTTTCAACTGAAAGGCAACACCAGGGTAATAGGTAGCGGAGTCAGAACAGAAAGTGGCTGGATCATGCATTGGATGTAGTAGAAGCTGAAAGAGATTATTAGTAAATAAGCTGAATAACAGTAATGAAAGGAAAGGCTGAGTAAGAAGATATAGGATTACTTTCAGGAAAAAAAGGTTGCAAGATGTCAGTGTAAGGTTTGTGCTGAGTAAAGGAAAATACAGAAGTTATGTTTTCTGAAAAGTAATGAAAGGATGGGTGAGAGAAAAATCAAGATAGTAAGCCAGGAAATATTGGAGGGGAAATCAGGGTGTAATAAAAATAAAGGGGGTGTGAGGAAAAGATATGAAGTATTAAGGAGAGGGGAGATAGAAGTAAGTGATTTAGTGATAAGGAATGATAGATACACATGCCATATCTATAATACATCAGTATTGTGTCCTTAGATAAGGTGAGGTATGTCGTAGCTTAGAATACACTGTATGCAAACATTAACATATAATGAAATCAATGTTGTAAAAAAATCTTGTTTTACATTTATAGTTAACACTTATTGCATCATTCAGTCCTATTTATATTAGCTTCTAATCAAAGTTGTCAGTGGCAGTTGAGGATGATTTGTAAATCTCATCATCTTGCTCCAAAATAAACTCTTTTGAAGATGTAAAACTCAATTTTCTTTTTATGTACTGAATTCTGATCCATGTTTTGCCAAAGCATTGTTATATATATTTTTTCTTTTTTAGTGCATCCATATGTTTATGAATACTGCTAGGCAATTTTCTTACCATATACCTAATATGGAAACCTAAACATGATTTACTTTCAATTATATACATAACATGTTATATCAAAATTATAATATGTTCCTGGAGTATAAGTTTTGATACTATTCTGATTAAAATACATAAACTAATGCCAACACTGCAAGAACATACCAGAAGTAAATACTACAGATCTTCTGCTAGTTTTGTCAGTCAATTTTTTTTATCTTGCATTACACTGTACAATATATATTCTATATTGCAATGTTTTAATATACAAACATTGCTGTTTGCCCAGTTAAGCCTTCATGTACTTCATAGGTGTTCCAATTATTTCTTACTGTGTCTTTAGTTGCTATAGAATTTATACTCAAACTCAACACTATAGTCACATGTCTATCTATATGGGACATCTTATCAGTTTTAGTAAATCCATCTTGATCAGTACTAACATAATGAATATAATTTGAAACTATATCTTAGGACATTTCACTATTTTTCCAGTTGCATTCTGGGCACTCTGTCTCACTGAACTGTTTTGACAATTTATCTATTTTCTTATTAAGCACATCCATATAAACCGTTAGCCTAGAGATGGTTATACCTTGATTTCTTGCAATGTTGCATTTGACATAGCCAGGATGCATGCTAGAATAAAACAATAAACAATCCCTAACCATAGCAATTTTACACTTTTGTACTAATCTTATTAGTCAATGCACTGAAAACCTACAAATCCTGAAAACCAATAGAGTTGGGTCAATAAAGTTATAAATAAATAAATCATTAAAAAAACTACCAGCTTTCCAGAATCAGGAAAATGAATGCATGCTGCAACTGTCAGTCAAGACAAAAAGACTTATAGTATAAAGTTAATAGCTATAAAGCTGGATTAAAATACTTGGAGAACTCCATATAAAATCTCTGAGTTTAGAAAAATTGACTTTTTCAGTTTGTTGTAGAAATAGTAAAGACATAAAAGCTAATTTGACACACATGTTTATGGATTGTGAAAAGTTAAATTTATATAGGGAAGAGATACATATATTTTTTAAAGGATTATGGTCTGATAATTGTTCTTTAACTAGATCAGCAATACCAATGAATGTTCTTCTTCCTGTATCTGTAAAAGCCAAAGACCAAAAACTCTTTGGCTTCTATTGACAATTGCCAGAAAAGTTATTATAAAAAAAATTGGAAATCAAACTTAGTTCCTACATTCAAAGAATTTTTAAATGTAACAAAAATACTATGTAAAACTGAAAAAGAAGTGATCAGAATAACATCTATAAATCACAATAAGACCTTTAGTTGTCAAGATAACCTTGAAATGTTGAAATTGAAATACCAAGATTCTTAATGTATAAATTGTATAAGATTACCTTGATGATTCAGTGTATTCATATCATTGTATATAGCACCATGTGAAGTTGAATTTCTTCCCATGCATACATTGTAAATATGTAAAATTAATACAAATCTTCTTAAAAATAAGAAATACTCAGAAAATTATTGATTTACAAGAAGGAAATGTATTATATAGCATGATGCAATATAAAAAATGACAGTTAAAACTAGGAGAAGCTCTGTAAAATCTGTTTCTGGCAAATGCTGACAATGTTGGCACTTTGTCAACAGTCCATAGTATTTTAAGCAAAGCCTCAATAAAACAGATAGTCCTGAAGCACATTACAATTTTAATAGAATGCAGAATGTGCATATAGCTGAGTATATAGTTGCCAGAATGGCTTATCAGGTTATAACCCTTGAGAACATAAATCATCAAAACTGACTGAGAATTCAACTTCAATAAATAAATAAATGGAAACTTTTTTTAATTTGAAGCAGGTCATGCTGATTTCTACCCCTCCTGGGGTGAGCCGCCACACTTACAAAATGTATATACATCAACTCCACGGATGTACAAATATGACCAAGAGAAATATGTGAAAATAAAATAGTACTGGCACACAACTGGAAATTGCACCGGCATTGATTTACTAAAGAAAACAACAATCAGGGAGTTAAACAATGTTAGTGACACAAAGGTTGTCTCAGTTATTAATTCATTGAACAATCATGCTGTATTACAAAGTTATTTGGATATCTTGGATGTATAGTCAATGAATGAACACATAGAGTTCAGTGCAAACAAACTAAAGTGTTACAGTCTGGTAGTCACAATCCCTTCTGCCCACACCACCCCAGTAAAGAAACCACCATAAAAAACTTCTCCAAAGCCAACTTCATGCTACTTAAGTCAGAAGTGACAAACTTCATGACACCCATGCAGACGGGAACTGAAACTGCTGAATCCTACACTAAGGCACTGTACGAGCACATCCACTCATGCATGAATCGTGCCATCCCAAATAGAACCAAAATGCTCTCATCCAAAAAAAGGAAGCCAATCTGGTGGTCCCCTGCCATAAACAAACTTTACAACAAAAGGAAGAAACTTTTGCAGAAAAGAGGAAAATCCCAGGATGCAAAAACTCCTTACTAGCCTCAGTAAGAAACTGAGGTGCCTCATAAAATCCTCCAAAGCTAGTTACGAAAATAAAATTGCCAAAGATTCCAAAGACAACCACAAAGCATTCTATAACTATGTCAAAAATCTAAATGGCAATGCTCAGATCTGCTCTGAGCTAAAACAGAATGGCATTAAATATACTGATCCAAAGGATATTGCCAATATCCTGGCAGATCGATTCAGTGCCAACTTCACCCCCCTCTCAGCCCCTAAATGGCCCATCTCAATACCGGAAGATTGCCAAATTCCAGTAATAACGGCCACACAGGTACAAAACGCACTCTCTAAAGCCAAGAATACAGCATCCATGGGACCAGATGACATCCCGGCTGTGTACTACATGAACTACAATATGAACTGGCACCTCACCTAAGTGTCATGTTTAATCATAGCCTCACCTCAGGTTTCGTGCCCACTGAGTGGCGTAGAGCTACAGTTATCCCAATCCACAAGGGGGGATCCACCTTGGATCCCGGAAACTACCGTCCCATCAGTCTGACAAGCCTTATCTGCAAGGCCATGGAGCGTATTATCATGGAACTTATAAACAAAGACATTGGCAACCTTCAAACACTGGACCCCACCCAGTTTGGGTTTGTGAAGGGCCGATCTTGTCTCCTGAACCTGATTAACTTCTTTGAATCAGTCTCCAGAGCCATGGACAAGGGTAAGGTGGTCCACACAGCCTATCTAGACCTTGCCAAGGCCTTTGACACCATCCCCCACTCTGGAATCATAGATAAACTTACTAAGTTGGGCATTAATCCCTATGTCACCCAATGGGTTGCTAAATGGCTTACTGATAGAACCCACACTATAAAAGTAGCTGACTCCAAATCCAGCTCCAGACAAGTGACAAGTGGAGTACCTCAGGGTTCAGTCCTGGGGCGCTCTTGTTTGGCATCTACTTCTCTGAAGTACAGGTCAACACAAAGGGACTCTGGCTAACAAAGTTTGCAGATGACTGCAAACTGGGAGCCATTATTGAATCCCCAAATGATGTGGATACTCTACAAAAGGGCCTTACAGAAACAGATGCTTGGTGCCAGAGCCATGGGCTCAAGCTCAATGCCAAGAAATGTATTGTTATCCCTTTGGGAAAAACATGTATCCATGAATTACCATATAGGTGGCAGTACACTAAACACAGAAAGTGTGATAAGAGACTTAGGGACACAGGTGGACAGTGGTCTCACGCTCGATAACCACATCACCACAACAGTCAGGAAATCCTTCTATGTGGCACACCTCATCACGAAGGGCTTTTCATCCAGAAAAAGGAGGTCATTGTCCCACTGTACTCATCCCTCATTAGACCCATTATAGAATACAACGCCCCATTTGGTATGTACCTCTCAAGACATCTGCAACAACTGGAAAGGCCTCAGAAATACCTCACTAAAAGAATCACAGGCCTAAAGCAGACGCCCACGCTGACCGCCTTAAAAAACTCCAGCTATACTCTGTCGCATATTGTCTACTCAGAGGCGATCTCTGCTTAACATACAAGGCCATGTCAAACCCAGAGCTGTTGGACATGCTACACTTAAAGAAATCCCAATCCCTCAGAGCTACACGCTCCAGGGATCTAAACCTTGTCATCACAATAAACAAAACATGCTGGAGGGATAGGTTCCTGACCCAGAGACTCCCCAGACTCTGGAATAGATTGCCCATACATGTCAAGCAGAGTGCCTCTTTGGACCTCTTCAAAAGGAACCTTGACGACTGGATGGGAGAAAGGAAATTCACCCCAGGGATCACGTCAGTCGCCCTGCTAGACAGGGGTCCAGGAAAGTAAATAATGTGGGAAGAAATAGCCAGGGAATTGTTATGGCTAGGCTTGTATAGGCCCTAGGGCTGATAGCCTAGTACCAACCTATGAACCTATGAACCTATGAACCTTTATACAATGTTATCTTAAGCTGGTAAAAAAAGATAGGAGATCTTTGGTTGTGGACAATAGATTGAAATATGAAGATAATCTCTTACTAATTATAAATAAATGTTAAAAAGTAATTAGAGACATTTTACACACTATCATTAGTTGTGATGAAAGAGTATCTCTCCCTCTTTACAACATTGTTCTGAAACCATATATGGAATACTGTGTAACAGATATTTATTATTCAATATACATAGGTTGCAGAGAATCCAGATGGTCTACAATAGGCAGATTGTTGAAGATAAACTTCTAAATGTTAGGAATAGGTTGGAACATCTGTCACTTTTTCCATAATGTACAGACTTGTAAGAAGAGTTCTTATACAAATGAATAAATGCATGGATAATGACTTATCAACTTTAGGGTTAGAATTTAAGATGCTTGTTAGAAGTGCTAGCAATAATTGTTTCTTTGTGAATACACTACTGTGCTACAAATCTGATGGTAAATGTCATTTTACTATAGGACTGGAAAGCTATTAAATGAATTGTCTTTAAGGATTAGAAATGCGTGTAGTTTTGCAGTGCATAATATAGGCATAGGTAAATGGTTTGGTAACAAGGTTTTTGAGTATCCATTGATAGAAGTCAAACTCATATAAGGTCTCTACTGAGGCTCAGAGTCTGTAGTATATTGAACAATGAACATTGAACTGAACAACTTGTGAGAAATTACATAAAGGCATACATTTCACAAATTCAGTTTCAATAAGTGACTTAATAGCTGCCGGAAGCCCAGTTAATAACACAGTTGAATCCTCAATAATGATGCAAGGCTTGCTGTTTAGATGGAATGTTAAGATTTCAAGAAACCACTTTTCCTGTGGCATGTTTTGTCTTAGACTTCTAGAACGGGAAATATGTTCTGCCCAACCACATTTTCTAATTTAGTATGTGCAAAAATAAATCTAGCTATACATTCAGTGCTAATAGACATTAACGTCCCCAAAAACAGAAGTTGATCACAAACATATGAACTCATTATATAATGGGAATTTTATATTTTTTGTACTAATCTTATTAGCTAATACATTACTGAAAACCTGCAAATCTTGAAAAGCGATAGAGTTGGGGTCAATAAAGTTATTAAAAATATATATCATTAAAGAAAAACTACCAACTTTCTAGAATCAGTGTAAGCTGAATGCATGCTGCAACTGACAGTCAATACAAAATGTATTTATTTATTTATATTTGTTGACCGGGAGTGTCCGACTGGACATAGATCCATTTTCAGCGGATGCCCGGGGAGAAAAGCTCCACAGTTAAAATGAACAGACAGTAGTTACATTGGATTACATAGCGATTAACAATTAACAAAAAAGTCAACAAAAAGACAAAGTATAGAGTCAATAGTCATAAAGCTACAGTAAGAAAGATATTGCATATGAAAACCAAGAAAATCTAAAGGTATTACTGTTCAGTGTTAGGAGCCTAAACAAAAAACTCCACTACATGGAAGCTCTTTTTACCCTAGAGAATGCTGATGTCTGCGCAGTCTCTGAGATATGGTTTAAATCTGCGGAGAGCACACCAATAGTGCAAGGTTATAAGCCTTCCACACATTTAGAGCAGACACTTCACAGGCAGCGACTAAAGGTGGAGGTGTCTCTGTTTACAGCAAAAACAAATATACTTCAAGGCTGGTCAAACAGGACAATGCACTTGAGCTGCTCCATGTTGAAATTACCATAGGTAAAATCCAATACCACTTCCTTGCAAGTTATAGGTCCCCTTGTATGACCCAGGAAACCCATGCCATGTATTTAAACTTATTAGAAACACTAACCATCCAACCCAATACCATATTCATGGGTGAATTTAATTACCCCACTATTAACTGGGAATCCTATATGACATCAAATGTACATGCACAGAGGTTCCTGGATTTTGTAAACGCAAACTCGCTGGACAAGATAGTCAATACACCAACCATAGTTGCAACCATACAGGATCTGGTCCTTACTAATATGGGAGAGTGCTGCATACCCCCAACTGTAATGCCTTACCTGGTAAGGTAAGACCACAAAATGGTCTCCTTTGAAGTAAAAATAAAACCTGGACCCCAACTAAACCTGGAATGTTCAGGAACTATTCTAAGGCTAACCTCCTGCTATTAAGTGAAAACCTGGCAAAATTTCAAGCCCCTATAATCCCTGAGAACACTTCTGCATATGCAGAACTGTTTACAGAAACCTTGCACAAGCATGTTAATAGCAGCTTAGAAGCAGCTGTACTCACTAGGAAGAAGTACAGAACTAACTCAAAAAACAAGCCACCCTTGTGGAATCACAAAATCAGTCGGATGTATAACAGGAGGAAGAAAATCATGATAAAAAATAGGAGATGCAGCACCCAGCAGGATAAAAGCACTCTCATCAAACTAAACAAACAACTCGGAGGACAAATAAAGTCTGCCAAAGCCAAATTTGAGGTATGTTTGGCCTCCCAGGCCAAGGACAACCACAAAGCATTCATTAGCTATGTCTGCCACCTCAAAAGCAATACACAATTCTGTGTAGAGCTCATTGCAAATGGAGTCACCTATACTGAGCCAGAAGATATAGCAAACCTCCTAGCTAATAAATTCAGCTCCAGCTTTACTCCTCTCTCCCCCTCAACATTTCCTCAGGAAATATCATCAAATACAACTCCCCCTACTATCATTAGGGAACAGGTCCTTAATGCTCTCTCAAAGACCAAGAACACTGCATCAATGGGCCCAGACAATATCCCAGGATGCCTTCTAAATAGCATGAAACATGACCTATTAGGGCCTCTGGAATTACTATTTAACTACAGCCTCCAAACAGGCTTTGTGCCTCATGAATGGAAAAAGGCGACAGTCATCCCTCTGCACAAAGGTGGGCCATCTACAGACCCTGGAAACTACAGACCCATAAGTCTCACTAGTCTTATATGCAAAGCCATGGAAAGAATTATCATGGAGATGATCACTAGAGATATAGTAAACCTCCAGACACTAGACCCAACCCAGTTTGGTTTCGTCAAGGGCAGATCATGCCTACTCAACCTGGTGGACTTCTTTGAGGAGGTCACCAAAGCAATGGATGAGGGCAAAATATTTCACACTGCCTATCTTGACCTGGCCAAAGCATTTGACACAATGCCTCACTCATGCATTGTTGACAAACTCAAGAGGTTAGGTACAAACCCGTATGTCACCCAGTGGATAGCCAACTGTCTCACAGACAGGTCCCAGGAAGTTAGAACTGGAGAGTCCACCTCTACAAAGAGGCCAGTCACAAGTGGAGACCCTCAGGGATCAGTCCTTGGACCACACCTTTTTGGCATTTACTTCTCAGAAGTCAAGGCTAATGTCAGTGGTCTCTGGCTGACTAAATTTGCAGATAATTGCAAATTAGGAGCTGTCATCAAATCTCATACTGACACAAGTGTTCTCCAGGAGAGGTCGACACAGACAAACAACTGGTGTCAGAGCCATGGGCTAAAACTAAATGCAAGAAATGCATAATAGTATCCTTTGGGAAGTCATCCATCCCTGGTAACTATCATACTGACAAAACACTCCTTAGAGTTGACCCAGAAGTCGGGGACTTAGGGACACACATAGATAGTAATCTAGCCTTTGATCATCATGTGTCTACAATGGTGAGGAAATCATTCTGTTGCGCAACTTATAAACAAAGATATGGCATCTAAGTCCAAGGAAATCATTGTTCCACTGTATTCGGCATTCATCAGACCCATCATTGAGCACAATGCCCCCTTTGGTATGCACCTAACCAGGCATATCCAACAACTGGAACGTCCACAGAGGTTACTCACTAAAGAATACAGGGAGTAAATAATATGTTCTTGCTGACCACCTCAAGCCCCCATCCCTGTATTTTGTCTCCTACAGGATTTTGAGGGGAGATCTATGCCTGGCATACAGGGCATTGTCAGACCCCATTCTGGGTACCAGAATTACCTGTTCTAAAGACTTAAACATTGCCTGTGATATAAATACAACCTGCTGGAGAGATAGGTATGTGTCCCAGAGACTACCTGGTCTATGGAACAGGCTCCCCATCCATGTGAAGCAGAGTTCCTCTCTAAGTTATAGGAATAGGTTGGAACATCTGTCAGTTTTTCCATAAATTATAGAATTGTAAGAGGTTCTCTTATACAAGTCAATAAATACATGGATAGTGCCTTATTATCAACTTCAGGGTTCGAATTTAAGTGGTTTGTTATAAGCACTAGAAATAATTGTTTCATTGTGAATACACTATTATGCTACAATTTTGAGGGGAAAACATCATTTTATTGTAGGACTGGAGAGCTATTAAATAAATTGTCTTTAAGGATTAGAAATGCTTCTCTTTGATAACAAGGCTTTTGAATATCCATTGATATTAATCAGACTCTTGTAAGAGCTCTACTGATGCTCAGAGACTGTAGTATATTGAACATCAAATATTGAACTGAACAAGTTGTGAGAAATTAAATAAAGGCATTAGTTTCAAAAAATCAGTTTCCATAAGTGACTTAACAACTGCTAAAAACTCAGTTAATAACACATTAGTTGAATGTCCAATAATGATAGAAGGCTTGTTGTCTAGATGCGATGTTAAGATTTCAGGAAACCACATTTCTTGTGGCATATTTTGTCTTAAACTTCTATAACAGGAAATATGTTCTGCCCCAACCATATTTTTTTAGTTTAGTATGTGTGAAAATATATCTAACTACACATTCAGTGCTAACAGATATTAATTCCCCCCTCCAACAGAACGTGATCTCAAACATATGAACTTATTATATCTGGGTATATTCAGCCCTTCACTTTGCAATGCCTTAAGGATACTAGTAACCTTGTACATTTGTTGCTAAACTGAGAACTGAAGCTCAATATCCTTGCTGGGAAACTGCAGGCAATAGTGTAATAAGCATTTAAGGAGCAACTAAATCACAAATTTGTACCATTTTTGATTGCATATTTTCAGAGGACATAAAAAATGTTCTTTGATGAAATGAGTTGAAGAGATCTTGCCCTCTTTATAGCAAAGATGAAATGTATCTGAACTATAAAAACTTGCATTATTAGAAGTTTTTCCAGTTTGTAATGATAGTTTTTTCCATGATCAACTTTATGCAGCCAAGTGCTGTACAGTTTTGCTTTTGTGCATGCATAATCATTCAAGATGGAGAGGGAATAATTTCACAGAAACATACACTGACATCATATTTGCTGAAGAGCTCAGTAATATATATTTCATCACACCATTCCTTGCACATGACAGGGAACATCCACCAGGCCAAAGGCTAGCTCCATTGACAAATTCAGACTCAGAACAAAGAAATGGCCAGTTCTGTAGTACACATAAGCTTTTGCTCGTATATCCTCATATACTGTCCAGCCATTATGTCAGAAGGAGAGCTGTGCCATTCAGAAGCTACCAATTCAGCCATAAACACCCACATGGTATGTATACCAAGTGGCAAATGGCTTCCTATCCTGCCAGTAAAGTACTGACATGGTAAGTGGTTGATACTGTTAGCGCCACTTCAAATTACATAATGTGAAGCGTGTTATAGTCTTCCCAGGCAGCACCCTATGGATTACCTAGTTATTTCATTATACCATATATGTAGTGTGAAACCTGCTTCAAGAACATAATGCATGGACCAATGAAAGTTGTCTTACTCATATAACATGTTTGTATTGCTTAATTAATTCGAAAAATGCCCAGACCTTACAAGTAATCCATTTTCTAAGCTACAGTTTCAAGTATAGCCTGTAGCTGCATTGTTTTTTTTTCCTCTACTATCACTATTCTCTCTAACCCACATTCACTCAGTCCTGGAAGAAGTTAATTCATGTCTACAATGGCAGCAGTGGCCCAAGACACACTATGTATGAATCAAAAAAGTCATGTTATTGTCTTATACACGGCTGAAGAAATGTCAGAATGATTATCTGCAATTAAGCTGAATTTTGTGGAAATACAGAAACATTCCAAAATGCCTCAAAGAACAAAAAAGACCACATCAGACATTTTCATTTTGTAGTCTTCTTTTCTGTCACTAGGTATGCTGCAGTTCAGTGACTGTAAACCTCGGTTACTGTGTCACATATGCAGTTTCTTTGAACACTGGATAGCATACAGGAGCATAGGTAAGTACTTGGCTAGCTACCCTCGAGTGCCACTTTAAGATTTGCCACTTTCCCTTTTTGTACTTGAATTAACCTATCCCATTTGGTTGGAGATTGACCTACCCATCCCATGGTCAATAATTATATATTACTCCTAGTAAGAATAACTGGGATTGGGATCACATCATAGATAATTTGAGTGGATTTTTTTTCCTGTTGAAAGGGAACAGAGAAGAGTTCATTGAGTTTGTTGATTACCTTAACATGACTATGGACTTTTTGTAGTTCATTATTAGCGGTGTTGAGGAGAGATTAAATTATTTAGACATCAGTTTATTTTACAATCACAATAACACCTTTGTTAGTGAGATTTAAAGAAAAGGATCTTTTATTAACCAGTACTTTTAGAAAATTTACACCCCAATCATATGAAGAGAGGGGATGTCAAAGGGCAACTTATCAGACTGAGCAGGTTAACTTCTAATGATACCACCTTTTCATGTGAATTAAGTACATTAAAATAATTTTTTATAGATTGTGGATATAACCATGATGGTTAGTTACTACTGAGAATGAAGTATAATTGCACAGAGAAACCAAGACTCATCCAGCCTTAACTAAGAAAGCTGTTACTTAAAGACTGGCTGACATAAATGGTGTCATCACTAATACATCAAATCAAGTTGCTTTCAGTCTAGTCTTTCCCATTCTGATCCCTAATGAAATCTGATTGATCAAAAATATCATCTCAGAAAACTGGAAGACTGCTCTTGTCAATTGTGAGTTAACCAAGGTTCTTGGTGAGGCACCTGTGTTTTTTTAAAAGGTCTTGCAATCTGAAAAGTTTGTTAGAACAACATCATGATAAAAGGTCAGGTTTTGTGAAGCATGTCGTACCAGGTCCCTTTGTTTGTGACAGTTGCAAGCAGTGTAGATTCATGAGTAATCAGTACAGCCAGTACAGCCAATGAATTTGGCATCCCTATGGAAAGAGAGGGAGGAGAAAATGGCTAATAATGACCCTTGGGAAAGTTCAAGTATTGATTTTTCGGAGAGGTATGTGGAGTTGGAAAGAGCTTTAATTAAAGAGGTTACAACATTCTATGATTTAAAATTGCTGGAAAAATACATTAAAACTAACATTACTCCAAGAGGTCTGAGAGTTGAACGCTTACCAGCTTTTGAATTTTCAGATGATGAATTAGACTTGTCTGCTGAATGGAAGGACATTTCATTAAAATGCACTTTGAGCTGGCTTGGTGTGTTAGTAAAAAGAAATGAAAGAACACTAAGTAAAACTCGTTCTTCCATCCTGCTTTTGCAGGATAAGCTGATAGATGAAAGTTCTGTGACTGTGTTCAACAAAAACATGATTGAAATAAAAAACAGAGTATCTAAGATTGAAACGGAGGTGGTTTCCCGTAAAAAGAGAAAATATCTTTGTGATATTAAAGACCATGAAACAGGTAAACTGTTTTCATGGCAATATAGCTTTAAGAAGAAGCGTGGAGCTTCTCGTGACGTCATCAAGGGCCCGAGATCCATCGGTGGCGGTGAAACCTCAGCGTCTTCAGCGGATGAATCAAGCAGCAGGAAGAGTGTATCTTTTGAGAGCCTGAACACAGAACAGGAATCCGGCATGGGAGTCAATAATGCAGCAAGCGATACAGACCAAACAGCGGTGCAACAAAAGGGAAGAGGCCGTCGTTTTCAAAGCAAGGGGAGAAGGAGGTGATAATTCGTCAAGTTTCAACAGACATGGATTTGTTTTTTCAGAGACTGGTTTTCAAAAGGAGATAAGGGTGCAACAGGTTCATGTGGAGATTCCAATGATTGAAGGAAGCAGTCGTCTTTTTGATGAAGTGGTTTCCTTACAGGACTCTGATTCAGTGTTTGTTGATGCTGTGGACATTTGTGAAGGTGAGAACTATAATGTAGTAAATATTTCTGATTTATTCATCACTGAGAGTGCCAAACAAGTTCTTTTTAAAGGCACTAAATTTGTACCTGTTTGTTTCCCTTCTCTTGCTGATTTGTCTTTGGAAATTAAGCAATTCTGTAGAAAACTGTATCTAAGGGAATTTTTTGCAGTTCAAACTTTATTTGATAATAGACATAAAGGTGAATCTAATACAAATGTTCCATTGACTGATAATTTAAACAATGTTGAGAAAAATTTGGCTAGTTTAGAAAGTTTAGATGAGTCTTTATTGAACTTAACATTGCATGAAAATGATTTGGTGGATATATATGAACAAGTTGAAGAGTGTGATGTTGGGGGGGGTTTTACCTTTAACACTGGTTATGGCAGACTAGCAGTTCCCTATTTACCCTGCAAAAGTGGATTCATGCCACCTAGAAAGAATATGGTTATCAATGTATTTGAGAAAACATTATTAAATACCTTAGAAGAAGAATATGTAAAGTTTTGTGGTCAAAAAAGAAATTACAATTTGAAAAGGGATGAATGGAAAGCTTTATGTGATTTAAAGGACATGAATGACAAGTATGTATTCACTCAAGCAGACAAGGGAGGGAACTGGGTGGTTCTTCCTAGGGACAAATACAATTCCATGGCTATGGAGCTTTTAAAGGACCCTAATACTTATTTTGAGTTACCCTTAAATCCAATGAAAGAATACAATATGTTATTGTTGGAATTATTGGAAAGGGGCGAAAGGCTTGGCTTTTTATCTCCAGGAGATGTGAGAAAGTTACATGTTAAGAATCCCAGAGTGGCTAGATTCTTTACTATCCCTAAAATACATAAAAACCTCATGAATCCACCCGGACGCCCCATAGTTTCGGGGAAAGGTAGTTACTTACAAAATGTAGGTATTTTTTTGGATTCTTTACTAAAAGGTTACTTAGAAAGGGTACAATCACATGTTAAGAACAGTGAAGAGGTGTGTTTCAAGGTTAGTAATATAGTATGGGGTGAAGATTTCTACTGGGCCAGTGTAGACGTTAAATCTCTATACACTAGCATTAACAGGTTCCACGGTTTAAAAGCAGTGGAAAAAATGTTAGGAGATGGACCCAGAACATTTTTTATCATCAGTTTATTGGATTTTTGTCTCACGCACAATTGTTTTGAGTTTGAGGGTAAGCATTTTTTGCAAAAAGAGGGCACAGCTATGGGGGCGGCCTTTGCGCCCTCATATGCTATTTTATTCATGGCCCATTTTGAAAACAGTTATATTTACCCCTCTCTTTTTTATAAAAGCAAGGTTGTCAAATATATGAGGTTTATTGATGACCTTTTATTTTTGTGCAGTGGTGTACCTGAGGAGTTTGAGAATTTTGTTTCAGAAATGAAGCAAAATAATTGGGGTTTGGATTTTACTTACACCATAGGGGGCAGAAATATCCATTATTTGGATGTAGAAATTTATGTGAACCATGATGATAAAATTCAGTATAAACCTCATTATAAGAAGACTGCAGCGGAAAATTTTCTTCACGCCTCTAGTATGCACAGTGACTCCTTGATAAGTTCCTTGCCATTTGGTGAGTTCAAAAGAATAGGTAGGCATATTTCAGAGAAAAGTCTGATTCCTAAGGAATTCAATAAGGTGGAAGGAAAGCTAATAGAGAGAGGATATTCTGTTGTGAGTGTAAAAAAAGCTAGAAGAAGGGTGGAGAATGAGTTGGGCATTACAAAAAGATCCAGCAATAGGGTTAGATTTAGGGGGATCGGGCACTCTGGAAATTGTGAAATCTATGATGAATATTGTGGTGGGATCAAGGATTCAAATGAAAAAATATTTTTTGTAACCAGATTTTCCCATTTTTCTCAAATTTTGAAGGAACTAGTGGATAGATTTTGGCCAATTGTGTATGAAGATGAAAAGATAGGAAAACTTTTTCCGTCAAGAGTGACCTTTTCATACAAGAGATATTTTAATCTCAGGGAAATTTTGAATTTCAGAAAAAATGGTAGAGGGGGTGAAGATGACAGAAAGGGAACATTCAGGTGCGGAAAATGTAAGGTGTGTAAGTGGGTTAGGAACTTGAATGGTTGCAAAATTAATGGGGTCAAATACAATGCCACTGAATTTTATGACTGCAACTCAACAGGGGTTGTGTATATCATAGGATGTGGATGTGAGAGACAAAATTGGTACATAGGACAAACCACTAGAAGGGTTAAATTAAGGATTTTGGAACACCTAGGAGACATAAGGCATAAGAGGCTAGAGAGCCCTGTGGGAAAACATTTTTTCGATAATCATGGGGGGGTCCAAGATGGTTTTGTTTTCAGTGTTTTAGGTAGACCCAATGTATATGGTAATGAGGCTCTTTTTCGTGAGAAATTACTTTTGATGGAGTCAAGGTTCATTCTTAATTTAAAAACTATGTTTCCTAATGGAATGAATATGGAGGTGTAATGTATTTTTTCCATGTAATCTTTCCACACATTTCCCAATATTTTCCAATATTTAGGAAAAGGGATTGTTCACAAGGGTCATATCAAATGAATAATATGTATATATTTTCTATAATAATATTCATATTTATGTATGCATTATTTAAAAAAGTATTTATGAATTGAATGTTATTTATTCTCTAGTTAGTATGTTGCATAGTATTGTTCAAAGAAAGGAAAAAAATGCCAAATTTGTTTCATTAAAGTAATAGGTAAAAAGTGAATTGTTTAATTGGGGGATGGTGCATCAATTATTTAATTATAAATTTGTATAAAATGGGTGGAGTGTTATGTAAAATGTATTCCAGGAGAAGGCGAAGGCCGAGGTACCAGAATTAAAAAATTTCAAACTTGCAGCAGTTGGTGTTCTCCATTCGTATTTTGTATGCTTGATTGGTGAAGGAGTGGAGGAATAGTGTTTTTTTTAGATTCATGAGTAACCAATCTTCTTTGTGTTTTCCACACTACAATATGGCTATTTCAGCTAAGAATATATTTAATTGTGAGTCCAAATATGTTGTCTGTACTGTTTGTTGTGATTCATGTAATTCTTTCTATATTGGAAAGACTGTCATGTGCCTAAACGTTGTATGAACATGTGTTGGCTACAAGAAACAATAATGTCAACAACCATTGGCTACGCATACTACCCTTTGTGAAAATGTCAGGTAATTTTCTTTTTCAGTGATTGACTCTGTGGAGGGCGGCCACGGTGGTGCAGTGGTTAGCATTGCTGCCTCACAGCAAGAGGGTCTCTGGTTCGATCCTCAGCTGGGGTGCCTTCTGTGCAGAGTCTGCATGTCCTCCCTGTGGTCGCGTGGGTTTCCTCCGGGTGCTCCGGTTTCCTCCCACATCCCAAAGACATGCTGCAGGTGGATTGGACACTCTAAATTGGCCCTAGGTGTGCATGTGAGTGTGCCTTCTGTGGAAGGTTGGGTGCCGGGCTGGCAACTCGACACTGTAAAACTCCACTGCCATTCAATGTGCGGACAAGGTGATCCACTGTGGCGACCCCTTACCGGGAAAAGCCGAAAGAAGAAGAAGAAGTGATTGACTCTGTGGAAGAGGTGGTATTTAATGGTTATATTAAAACTTTTCTGGAGTGCCTGGAATCCACCTGGCAGATTAGGTTAAGAGTGGACTGGTCTACAGGACTAAATTCATTTATAAATATTAAATGTTTTTTGCAGATGAAACAGTTTTGAATTATTTTAAATTGTGACATAATAGTTTTACACATTATTGATTTGTTCTCATGGTGATTTTATTTATTGTTTGATTGATGTTTTATAGCTGCTGTTATCATTGGTTATGCAATAATAATTGCAGTTTTTTTTGTTTTACTATTGGTTTATTGTCAACACGTGATTTAGTAGCATGATTTTTAAATATTTCAGTCAGGTCCTTGTTGCATCATCTGAAGAAGTTCTTGTTAATAGTAAAGAAAAAAAGCACTGACATTTATTTACTGTGTTCTGGTCATGCTGGTTTTATTTTTCATAATTTGAGGGGACACATGCATGGGATGAAGCATTTAGGAGCTGACTGGGTCCATCTGTTGTACAGGAGGCAGTCCTGAGGTAGATTATTGGTTTAAAGTACAAAAAACTCTAGACTCCGGAAAAGCTGTTTTATTTAAACACCACAAAGCTTTCGGGTTTACACCCTTCCACAGTGTGAATCTAACAGAAAAAAGTAATAGTCCATTTTAAAATTTCCATAAGACATCATGTGACAACCCCCAATCATAAACCTTTCACAATTAACTAATGAGAATTTTAAAAACACAGTATAAAAACATTGTTTTCATAAAAAATGTATAAATACTTTAATATATAAACAATAATGTATTATATCATGTCAATATTATATTAAATATAGCTAAAACTACAATATATAATTTATTTCAAACACATTTGTTCCTTCCTCAAAACAGGCTTAAGGTTTACCACAGCATTAATACCATCTATTGCTATGTACTTCAGAGTAATTAGATGTGATATATAAGATATGAGAGGTGAGGATATCATTAATTTAGGTGAAAGCAGAGAATATAATTGGATTTTGCATCATGAGCCTGGTATTAACTCTGCAGCAAACCTTAAGCCTGTTTTGAGAAAATGCTTCTGAAAATTATTCATGACAAATGCATATGTCAAAAATGAAGTGAAATAAGGTCAAGTCAAACTTGTGTGTATTTAAGGTCCTTCACATGAATATTTAAAAGATGGCACAACAATGTCTCTTTCCTACACAACATGTAGTATTTAACAAATCATTTTAATCCCACGTGCATTATGTTGTTTTCTGTAAAGTGAATTTGAGTGACAGAACATGGAAAAGAAAATGAAGAACAAAAAGCGTTTGATTCGTATAACTTTGATTAATAAAATATTTCAATAGCTCAGCAAGTCACATATTTTTCTTTGGTACACACCGGGTAGTTGGATTACCTTTTCAATACTGAGATTGTTGTGTGGCATTAGGAGGTGCTGTACTCCTAGATGTGCTGTCCTTTGCAGGAGATATTAAACCAAGGCCCCATCTCCCTAAGGTGGGGGTAGCTCAGGTGAATATAAAAGATCACATGGCACTTATTAAAAAGTGTAGGGGTCCTTTATTTATTTACAGATTTTCACAGTATATAGATATTTACATTTTTAATTTACAAAGCTATGCAATTGTTTAAAGTAAATTTCATTTTCATGTTTCTACACATCAATCTGTTGTTCATATATTCATACATTGTAATTCACTCCCAGTCCTTTTTCCATAATCATAGTCTGACCATTTTCAATATTAATAATGTCTGGTTTCCATTAAACATAAGTTCATTAATCCTATCATTCCATAATGCCCATACTACATAAAACACGTTCTTATCCAAATTCAATTTTGGTTCTTTACTTCTTTTCTTATAACCATATTCAATCATATCCACATTTATACTATCACTAATAAAAAATTATGTACATAATTTACCCAGAGTTTTTAATTCTCTTACATTTCAGAAAGACATGTGCTGTTGTTTCTTCTTCACCACAATACAAACATATTATCTCTGTTTTCTTTTTTGAATGGCATATTAGCTTTTACTGGTAATTTTTTATTCCCGATCTCCATAAAAAATCATGGCATTCTACATAATGACTACACCATTTACTTATTTCTTTAATTGCTTTAATCATTTACTCTGGAATATTTTCAGACAGATTAACACAATAATATTTTCTCATAATATATGTTTTTCTATCTTCTTCCACTTCATCAATCTTTATTTTCCACGTTTACCTTTTGTTGGTGCTTCTCTATTTCTTCATTGTAACATTCCTTTATTAATTCCTATTGTTTCCCACAATTCTTCATATTTATCTTTAAATAATTCAGCATACACTACTGGGTTTCACATATCTAATGACTTGAGATGTACCTGCCTGGATTATATGAAGAGATACATAACTGAGCTCTCAGAGTATGTATCCCAGGCAGGTATGACACTAGCCCTAAACAGCATCCTACCTTCACCAAGAATGTTACCACAATACCAACTTAAAATAATTGACATCAACAATTGGCTTAGTTTTGGGTGTCATTCCAAAGGGATCCAATATCTGTCTGCCTGGGATGACATGGTTGATAGGCTTTGATGCTTTGCCATGGATGGCCTCAACCTGTCATCACTGGGATTCTGGATCCTGGCCAAGGCTCTCGCCTCCCCCATTGTGCCTTTTTTAGGCAATGTCCCAAAGACAAATCTTCCACCATAAAAGATATGTCAAAAAGCAAGCTGAAGGTCATGCTGCTTAATGCTAGGACTCTTAACCTGAAAATGTACTCACTGGAGGCTATTCTTGCACTAGAAGATGCTGATATCTGTGCGGTCATAGAAACTTGGTTCAGAGCTGTGGAGAGCATCCCTGCCTTACCAGGCTATACTTCATTCCACACATTCCAAAATGAGGTCAGGAA
Organism: Protopterus annectens; assembly: GCF_019279795.1. Classification (NCBI taxonomy): domain Eukaryota; kingdom Metazoa; phylum Chordata; order Ceratodontiformes; family Protopteridae; genus Protopterus; species Protopterus annectens. Next base: position 1,014,644,534 of record NC_056730.1, read on the forward strand.
GACTAAGGGTGGTAGAGTCTCTATCTTTATTAAGGACAGGCACACCTCCAGACTGGTTTGCCAGCATGACACATTGGAACTACTCCAGGTTTAACTGACAGTTGGCAAGACACCCATCCAAGTTATATCCAGCTACAGACCCCTCCCCCCATGACTCAGGACACCTACTCCTCTTACCTAGATCTACTTGACTCCATCAAGGTACGCCCTAACACCCTGTTCCTTGGTGACTTCAACTACCCCACCACAGACTTGGTGAACTATTCCTGCTCTAATGCACTCACTGAATGATTCCTTGACTTCATCAGTTTTAATGCACTAGTCCAGCTCATATCATCCCCCACAAGGGGAGATAACATTCTGGACTTGGTTCTCATCAACATGGGTGACCACTGCATCACACCCATAGTATGTTCTTCCCTGGTGAGATCAGATCAGATCATCGGACTCTCTCATTTAAAGTTTCTATCCCACCCAACCCCCCCCCACCATAGTCAAGCTAAACAACTTCTCAAAAGTGGATTACAACCTCCTAAGGGAGGGTATCTGTAGCTTTACACCATTGCCCCCCTCAGAGGATGTACACAACTATGCTGAACAGTACGTCAGCACAGTATAAAGCACTTGTACAACTGCATGGACTCAGCCATACCCAACAGAACTAAACCTGCTCCTCAAGGAAACCCAAACCTGTTTGGTGGACATCTTCTATCAATAGGCTTTACAACAGAAGGAAGAAACTGTTGTCCAAGGGTAAAAAGGTACAAATTCTAAACTGGAAAAACTCCTGCCTTAGCCTCAACAAGTAAATTAGATCACTAGTGAAAACCTCCAAAGCCAATTATGAATCAAAACTAGCCTCTGAAATAAAGGGAAACCACAAAGACTTCTTCATTTACTTCAGGACCCTCCATGGCAAAGCCCAGGTTTGTTCCAGATTAGTACTTACCAGTATTACTTACACTGATCCTGCTGACTTAGCCAACCTGCTAGCAGATAGGTTCAAAGTAAACTGCACCCCCTCTCTCCTCCCAAAGTCCCGCCCTGATACTTGTCCCACACCTCACATCTCTGTAGATCAAGTGTTAAAGACCCTATCTAAGGCAAAGAACACAGCTTCCATGGGACCTGATAGTATCCCAGGCTGTATTCTGCACCATCTGCAGCAAGAACTGGCTTCACCATTAAGCACCACAGCCTAAGTACAAGCTTCATTTCCAGCAGAGTGGAGAACTGCCATTGTCATTGTCATTGTCTTCCCCTTGCACAAAGGCATGCCACTACTGATCCTGGAAACTATTGCCCCATTAGCTTGACAAGTCTGCTCTTTAAAGCCATGGAGCAAATTATTATGGATCTCATAAACAAGGATATAGGCAATCTCCAAGCACTTGACCCACCTAGTTTGGATTCGTCAAGGGCAGATCTTGCCTGTTGAACCTGGTTGACTTCTTTGAGACTGTCACCAAGGCCCTGGATGAAGGAAAGTCAGTACATACAGTATACCTTGACATGGCCAAGGCCTTTGACACAATCCCCCACTTAGGCATCATCAAAAAGCTAACAGAACTTGGCGTAAATCCCTATCTCATCAGGTGGGTGGCCATCTGGCTCACCAATAGGACCCTCAAGGTCAAAATAGGTGCCTCCACCTCTGATAACAGACCTGTCACTAGTGGAGTTCCTCAGGGATCTGTCCTGGGACCCCTACTGTTTGGCATCTACTTCTCAGAGATCCAGGCAAAGACAAAAGGCCTGTGGCTGACCAAGTTCGTGGATGACTGTAAGTTGGGTGCTGTCATTGACTCACCAAATGATGTTAACATACTGCAAGAGGGTTTCACAGCAACTATTGACTGGTGCCAAAGTCTTGGCCTCAAGCTAAATGCAAAAAAATGTATCATCATACCATTTGACAAAAACACTGCCCCTACTGATACCACATCAATGGCAACCCCCTAAACATACAACCTGTGGTGAGAGACCTGGGTAATCAGGTTGATAACAATCTCACATTCGACCATCATGTAGCAGCAGTGGTCAGAAAAGCCCTTTACTTGGTTCATCTCATAAACAAAGGGATTACATCCAGAAAAGAGGAGGTTATTACCTCTCTATACTCCTCCCTCATTAGACTAATAATTGAGTATAACTCCCTGTTTGGTATGTACCACCTCTCCAAATATCTGTACCAACTAGAAAGGCCACATAAATACCTCACAAAGAGAATCCATGGCCTCCAACACTTGTCCTATGCAGACAGGCTCAAATCACTATCACTCTACTTCGTATCATACAGATTGCTCAGAGGTGATCTGTTTCTCACGTACAAGGCAACCCTACTACAGATGCTCCATATCTATAAGTGTAACACCTGCCACATTACCTGCTCAATAAGCCTAAATCTAATATGCAACATCAACAAAACCTGCTGGAGAGACAGGTTTGTCTCCCAGAGGCTGCTCCATCTCTGGAATAGACTTCCCATACACATCAAACAGTGTACCTCGTTGAACCTCTTCAAGTGCAACCTTGATGAGTGGATGGGAAGCCATAAATTTGTCCCAGAGGTTCCATCTGTGTCCCTCATTGACAGGGGCGACAGTTGTTGACTGAGGTTTCTTTTTGGGGATAAACTCTTGGCTAGGCTTGTAAGAACCCCAGGGCTATTCCATTCAGTTCATTTAATGTTATATCCCATATCTGTTGTAAATCTCCAATCATAACGAAAAATTGTGTGTTCTCAAGATTGATGTTAAAAGTTGCTTCTCGAGCTTTGCTTGAGGTAACTTTTTTGGCATCCGTATATCGAATACATAATATGCTTTCTTTGATGGGTGACCTGGTCATAATTCTACCATATCTACTCTCAATTCTGTTTTGCACTGAACATACACAACTTATCTGTCCTCGAGGCCCTCAGAAGGCTATATCCATTTGTTTATGATTAAACAAAGCTGGTGCTCCTCTAAGGTAAGCTGTAAATACAGTTAGAGTTCTGTATTCATCTTGCTCTGCATACAATACTCTTACACAACATGCATAAGAAGAAAATGTTTACTTCCTATGAAAAGTGTACTATGACATCTGTAGGGCTGTATGGTGTACCTGGTGCTTTATGCTAATAAGATGTTATAGGACTGTTCCCAGATTGCTCGGGCTTTCATATTTTTGTTTCTTTTGTCCAATACTATTTTATGTGCTAGTAGATGTTTAATAGCAGATTTCTTGAATTCCTCCCAAGAGATACTTACAGGATCTAACCATTTGTGAGCTATATATAGCTTAATTAATAAGAAAATCGTTATAAGTGGGTTAGCTTGTTTTCCTGAGATGTTGGCCAAGAGGATATGTAAAAGAGTAAATTCCCATGTTAGTGTTGATGCTTGATACCCCATTTTTTGCAGTTGTAACTTAAGGGAATTCCAAAGCTTGAAAATGCATTTACAACTCCAGAATATATGTATTAGGTCTGCAATCTGGTCTTTATAGAGTGGACAGTATGGGGACTTAGTTGCATTGAATTTATGAAGAATTGCTGGGGTGAAATAAGCATTATTATTAATCATCAGTTGTGTGTAAGAGAGTTGAATCGACCCAGAATTCTTGTGGAAAAAAGTGAAAAAGTATAATAACACATAATTATTTGAGACCGACTATAGCTAATGAGACATGACTTACAAAGTGCGCCTGTTAAGTAAGCGCTACTACAGAGGCATGAATGGGGTATCACTAGTTCTCTATATGTTTGGTATATACAATATCAGTGTTATACATGAGAGCCTTTGACTGGCTCACTGTCATAGAGGAGGGGAGTCCTTGGTTTGGTACGTAGATTTTGCACTGAAAACCTGGCTACAAAAATGGTGGTGGTATAACACCTGCCCTAATATCAGATTTTTTATTCAAGGGGGTATACATAAGGATGCTACAAACTGGCATAGGCTGGGGGATCTGTAGTGCCACAAGTATGCACATCCTAAGTGCCATACCTGACAGTCTCATGCAGTGCATAGTTGTGGAAGTGTATTCTCATGGAGTTATTTATTTATTTGTTTATTTATTTATTTATTTTGATTCCTGCTGCTGCTTTAGCTTGACCATCATCTGCTAGCTGATCCCCCAAATTTCTCCAACTTCCAATCCCAGTATTACAAGCCAATTGGGGCCTTACTGGTGGGAAGGGTATTGAAAGATAACTTGAATTAGAGATAAAGTCTTCATTCCCAGTACTATCACCACAGGTGGAGCTGCTTCAGTAAAATAGGAAGGGGACTCAGAAACAAATCAGAGGGAAGAGAGAGGGATAGGTCACTTGCAATGTCACATATGCTTTGTGAGTGGCACATCTCCACCTGCATGGTGACATGAATCTTATGGTACCTGCCCCAACATGTGCAGAGTGTACATCCCTGGCATCACCACCTGTACTTCCATGCCTTGAATGCATTTCTCCAGCATGTCCCCACAACCTGCCCTGAGGAAAGATGAGCAGGTTAATCCTTGTCATTTTACCCGTCCCAACTCCAGATGCAGTAGGTGCCTGAGAAACTAGTCACCTCATATCACCTGGGTTACAGGCAGGGCTTTATATCTCTATACAACCAGAATACAATTATTCGTTTAGGATCCTGGTATTTGAAAACAAGAGCGGACTACATCAGGGGTTCGTATTAAACCTTAATACATTTGTATTTCTACACGAGCGGCAACCAGAAGCAAGCGGATATTTGGAATTTGTTTTATTCACAAACCATTCCGTTTTTTGGTAGGAAATACCAGGAGTTTAAGTTTGGGGTCAAACATGACTGTTTTTGATGTAAACTTGCGTGTTGGTCCTGAGTACCTTTCTTGTTGAAGACGCCAGACAGTAAGAGTGCACCTGTTTTAGTTTAATATGTGCTCAGCTTTATTATAGTCAGTTGAGCAATTGGAATACAACTATTTGTCTTGAGATTTTGGTACTTTAAATAAGAGCTGAATAAGAGCTGACTACATTCTATAGGGGTTCGTAACACATCTTTATTTACTCTGCATGTCTATATGACGTCGACCAGAAGCAAGCGGCCATTTTGAACTCTTTTTTCCAATCATAAACTGTTCCGATTTTGGCTTGAAATATCAGCAGCTTATGTTTGGTGCCAATTAAGATTGTTTTTGACCAGAAGCAAGCGCCACTTTGAACTTTTTTCCAGTCATAAACTGTTCCGTTTTTGGTTAGAAATATCAGCAGCTTATGTTTGGGGCTAATTAAGATTGTTTGCCACATATAATAGTGTTGTACCTGGATTTGTCAGCGATAATAACTAAATAAAGTTGGAACAGGTCGCCAGGAAGATTCGCAACTAACAGATGTAAACGCTTATAAAACTTTGTTCTGTTTTTCACCAAATATTAATCAGAGGACGGATTCTCTTATTAATTATGTGTATGGATGCATTACACTTCTTTTCTGGACTTAAAATTTAGTCAAAATTGGAATAATATTGCAATAATAGCATTCGTTTTTCATATTTTTTCCAATATTGTATCTAAGCATAAAAGTTCATTTTGACCTTGTATTCACATTGGGCATTATAGTAACATATGTTTAGGACTGTGAGGAATCACACATGAATATGTTTGGTAGAAGGGTGTCGGCTTGATGCTTTGGTATCACAATGTATTAATAATATTACTGCCCCTTTGGTTTTGTCGACATATGTAGATTTGTGTTTAAGAACTTTCATACTCTTCGTACTCATGCTTTGGTGATTCCATATCACAGACATCATTCAATATTATTCAAGGTGAATGCGGAGCTTTTTTTGTTGTAATACTTGAAGCCCAAGGTTCATATTTTTCTGATAATATTTGGTGGGGTCCATTAATGTTTATTAGTGTTTAAATGTAAATGGCAGTTTATGACTTCCTGTTATGCCATTACTTTGCATTTAGTGCATCTCATTTTCACAAGCATTTGCCAACAATTTTGGTCATGAACAAGGAACTATTTTTCTTTAATACTAATTAAGACTGTATGACTGGGTGTACAATTACTATATATAGGTGTCCCCACTCTAAAAAAGACGCTGGGCACAAAACACCTAAATTAATACAGAAACAAAGGGGATAAGACCTTAAGACCACAGGTGGTTTCTTTTTCACAACTTAGTTAGGTTATAGGTATATTTTTTAATAATAGATGCTACAGTTGACATAACTAACATATAGTTAAGGCTGCACTAGAGTAAGGGTAGATTAGGATGTATATTCAGGTGCCTAGTTGTAGCTTATATCATCTCAATAGAGAATAAGAAACAATATAGGTTACGAACTTTTTTCATATTCTGATTACATTCCATTTATTTTTTGACACAAAAAACAGGTGTCCTAATTTGTTTGTGAATTAACCAATAGGGGTTGAACCTGTAGGTCACAAATGCCAAATATATAGTTTGATGCTTTACATTGATGTTGGTCCAAATGTGCAATTACTCTAGATGTAGTCACAATACATCTCATGTATAACGAATTAGATCACTATTTTTGGGTGTATCCTAGCTGGATTTCTTATCACCAGATTTAGTTTATTAACATATGTTATTGGAATTAAACCGACCTCATAATTAAGAGTGAGTGAATTTCATTCAAAATCTAAAAAATACAAGATATTGTGAGTGATTTTGTCACCAAATTAGACAATATAAGACCTAACAAATACCCTTACGGTGGCATTTGTAACAAGCAGTTGTCAGAAAAACCACTGAGGTTAGGGTGGTTCCACTGATTGTAAGGGAATTTTGGAATTACAATAAAATATTTATTAAAAATCTGGGCTCACATATCCTTACGGTGGTTGGTTATTAGACTATACCAAACTTGACTCCACTTATTGTAAGGATATTAAAATTAATAATTCTTTTACTAGGGTTGGTTGGTTGTGTCCAACTACATGGGGTATATTGCACCAAGAAAAATAAATAATTGAAAAAGTTTAACAACAATTTGGTCGGGTTTAATGACAATAAACATTAAAAACTATTTTATAAATAATCTCGGATACATTCAAAACACATATTAAAATTTATATATAACATTTGGATTAGTAGTGCAGTTTGGACATCATCATGCAAAACATGGATTTAAATGATATCTTAAAAGGCCTGTCTGCAGATAAGGACAATTTAGAAGTTTTTGGGCTCAATTTGGACCATACACCTATGAATGAGAGTAATAATATTTCAAAGGACAAATGTATACAGGTCTTTACTAAGCTACAACGACAAATGAAAGCTTTTCGGACCAATATTTGGCATTTGAAATCATTCAAAGCATACAAAATCAAGGACATAACTCCAAGAGGGCTCCGTATTAAGTTACAACCTCTTGTTTCTAATATAGACCAAGAATTAAGGCATCAATGTTACTCATAGATTGCCTTATCAAGTATTATGAAAGAAATATTGAGTCCCTTACTCCAGAATTACATAAAACCTGTTCTGAAGTTGAAACTTTTTCTGGGACCACTCATTATCAAGATCAGTTAACACAATTATCTAAGGAATTAGAGAATATTGAAACAGATCTTAAGAAAAGGAAACTACACAAATTTAATCGGGATTTAGGAGATTATGAACAAGGTATACCTTTTGTCACCATGAAGAATGTTAGATTCAATGATGACACATTCAAACCTTCTAGGGGTAGGAAGTGACCCAGACCCATTCTAAAAAAACAAGACAATAGAAATCTGGTCACCATGGATGATGATTATTCATCCACTACGGAAGGAGATGTTTCCTCCAACCAGGCATCCCCAGTGGCTAAAAGAAAACAGTCCATCCCTTTAAGGGGCAGACACGTAGAGGAGGCAGGAAGCACAAGCATAAATACAGAAAGAGGTACAACCAGTCTACAGACACTACTCAAACAAATCACAACACAATAAATAATGTCTTAAATATTTCAACAGTCATATTAACAGAATGTCAATATAATGTACTTAATAAAGGACTAAATTTTGTACCCACAGCACCAGTGTCTGAACATTCATTTGTAGAAGATATTAATAATTTTTGTAGAAACCTTAACCTAAAGCTATTTTTTTCAGACACTACTAATTCTCAAAGATCTACAGGTTTTAAATTTGGCAAATCGTCATTCATGCCCCCTATGGATAAATATGTATCCACATTCAAGGAGTGCGTATTAAGGGATTTACATTTTTCAAAAAATATGGACAGTTTACGGAACAATCTGAATCAACAAGAACGAGAAGCATTAAGGCAACTACAACAAAACAAAAATATTGTAATAACTAATGCAGATAAAGGTGGTGGCATTGTGGTCATGGATTATACCAAATACAAGGCAGAGGCAATGAAACAGCTATCTGATTCTAGATTTTACATTAAGATGATAATAGATCCTACTTCCAATTTTAAATCAGAAATAGATTCATTTCTTGATTTAGCGGAAGAAGAAGAAATTATTACATCAAAAGTGGTTAACCAACTCAAAGTTCAAGAACCCATGCCTCATTTTTTTTATTTAATACCTAAGACATACAAGGATTTAAACAACCCTCCTGGAAGACCCATAGTGTCAGGTCATGGGTCTTTAACTGAGCCCTTATCTGCTTTTCTAACTGAATATTTCAAACCACTACTGTCCATGGTAAGATCCCGGATTCAAGACACCACACAATTCCTGAACATTATTGAAGATTCCCAATTGGAGGAAAATTGGCTCTTGTGCACGTTAGATGTAACATCACTATATACAAGTATCCCACATCCAGCTGGCATTCAGGCTGTAACATACTGGCTAACAGAATCAAAATTATATCCAACAGGATTTAACAACTTTCTTATTCAATTAACTAAGTTTGTTCTACAAAAAAACATCTTTTATTTCGAGGGGATTCCTTATTGGCAAATTAAGGGTACAGCAATGGGAGCTTCCTTTGCTCCCATTTATGCCGATCTTTTCATGGGATATTTGGAACTACATTTTATCTATGACAGTGAGCAAAACATCTATTTGGAACATATGGACATATGGCAGAGATATTTAGATGACTGCTGGTTGGTGTGGCGGGGTAGCAAGGATGTTCTTACCAAATTTGTGGCATATCTTAACCAAAACCCATGGGATATAGAATTTACGATCAATATTGGATATACAGAAATTGTGTTTTTGGATGTTCTAGTCAATAGACTTGCGGATCATACTTTATCAACAACAATATATCGGAAGTTTCCGCAGTACAACACGATTCTGCATGCAACAAGTTCTCATCCCCGCCACATCATTACCAACATCCCTAAATCACAATATATGCGTCTAAAAAGGATTTGTTCATCTAATACAGAATACTCCAAAAGAACTACCGAGTTAACCGCCAGATTTGTAGACAGAGGATATAACATAAATCGACTTAACCAAACAGCTGCACAAATTGACAAAAAAAGTCGTGATGATCTGCTCAAATACAATAGATCTACAGAAGGGCTTCAGTCAGCCAAACAACCGATTAGGCTGGTCACTACATATGGTAACAACACCAAATGGTTCAGACAAATTGTTGATAAACATTGGGGTACATTACAGTCCAACTCATTTCTTCGAGACATTCTCCCTGAAAATTGTTCATTTTCCTATCGGAGAGGACGGACCATCCAGTCGAATTTTGCACATTACAAACGTCATTTTCCTGGCATAAAACACCAGACCACATTGTTTGGAGACACACTGGTTGGCTGTTACCCATGTGGACACTGCAGTTTATGCCAACATATCTGGAAAACTAAAGAATTTACCAGCAAAAATACATCAAAAATCTTTAACATTAAAACCTTTGGCAACTGCAGTTCAGATTGGGTGATATATCTGGCACAATGCTCATGCTCTGCTTTCTACGTAGGCCAGACATCTAGGCCAATGAGAATTAGAATCAGCGAGCACCTAAGTTCCATTAGAAATAGGCGTATAACCAATGCCTTATACAAACACACTAGACAACATACAACAGCTTCGTTTCAGTTTATTATCATTGACAGAATACAATTACACAGAAATTTCAAAATGGGGTGGCACAGTAGACTAAACAATATGGAACAAAGATGGATTACCACACTTGGGGCCCTTTTTAAACCTGGGCTTAATGAATATCATGTACATGAAGGATAAATGCTAGGCAGGTTACATCCACACTAGAGCTATATTGAGTTAATCTGGTATTGAATTCCAGATACATTAACAATTCTCATTTTTCACAACAACTACAACAACAGTTACTAGGACCCCACCACTATTTAGAATAGGCACATAATTGTCAGTGAGAACATACATTTAATAATTCTAATCTTTTGAAATAATATGGTTTTCTCATAATAAAACATAATCTACATCAAGCATATCATTCTTATTAGCTACGTGAAATAGATTTCACAATATTAATGACTATAATTTATATGTTGATTGATTTATTAATATTTATATTATACATTATTGTATAAAATATGTCATTTTTGGTGAATCTATTTATGCAAGATGGTTGTACTATGAGTAGTTAAGCAGCAAGAATCACTAAATGAATAAGGAATATACCACTTTAAGAAGTGAGTATAAATTGAGTAGCTGGATGCATTATGGGCTGAATTTACATTTTTTGGATAAGTCACATTGAGAAAGGCTGTGTTAGCTGAAACCGGTTTGTGTAATTTAATTAGGTTGTTTATACAATCTAATAAAATAGTTTTTATTTGTTGCCTTTGAGTGCTGGTCCCTTCATTTTGTCGTTATACCTCTATCCCTAGCATGCTGATAGTTCTGTAATGAGACATTGCATCCAGGGATTAACTAAAACAAATACATTAGGTATGTGCCCTAGGTAATCACTGGTGGCACATGATGATCCAAGTGTCCTGCTAAGCTAATAGCAATAAAGGAGATCAAAGTAGCTACATTGCATGTTGTTAATGATATTAATTAAGGGTGGCAATTTAGAGCAAGACATTACACAAAGGACCAGTGGTTACTAGGGGAGATATAGAAATGTTAACTGAATAAGAGAGACAGAGAGAGCTTTTTATCTGGCAGACAACTTAGCCATGGTGTACAAGGAGATACAATGCTTATGAGTAGTGACAGTGTTGGATCCTAAGGGTGGAACACCATGCAGTGCCTACTGGGTTATTATTTAATACTTAAAAAACAATGGTGTAAATGTTTTGTATTTCCTATGAGACTGATGGCATGTTTTTAGTCACAAATGAACAGATACATGAACTGATGCAATGAAGCCAATGATCAACATACAGAATACCTCCACGGCCTCAGTACCCTGTGTACTATCATCAGTCTGTGGTCAATAATACCAGGGTGGTGTTTTCATAAAGACTTAGTAGATTTTCTTGTTTGATAGTTTATGGAGGGAATTCACATGTGTGGTGCTGATGAGCCGCGTTTTATTGGTGGCCTTAGTGCAGGAAGACCTGTAGAATAGACTTGAACACCCTGTGGTCAACTGTTTTGTCTTAGCGTGATATGGGCTTTTGTAATATGATGTTATACCAGCAGGGGCAATGAAACATGCATTAGGCAAGCACTAGTGAAATGTGGGAACAGCAGGACTTCACCTTTATGGTGTATGCACAGACACACACATACTGTTCACACTGGCATTATTTCACATTTGTCCCTCATGAGGGGGAACTAACAAATATAATAAAGCCCAGGACCTGGTCCATGGGGCTTGTGGCCCTCAGCCTCCACCGTTGAAAAAATAAATAATGTGGCTCTAAATAGATACATGCTCCCACCTCCACCCCCAGGCTTGAGATCATTAGGAGAGTGGACCAAACATTTCATTTGTCTTGTATTGTTTATGACACTGACATAATTAAGCACAAGTATTATGCAAAGGATCATGTTATGCAATATGTTTACATTTCCCCTTACAGCAAACAGTAATTGACACTGACATCATTTCTTAACTACAACTTTAAATGCAGGTGGTGTTGTCAAAACTGGTAAATCTCAAGAAAGGGACATCTGAGGTAACAGAAGAAATAAAACTGAAATCTCTACCGAAAAGACTAGCTGAACTAAAACTAAGATAATAAATAGATTATAACATTGGTAAAGTAAGCACTGCAGCATCAGGAAAGTCTGGTTAATAACATGGATGATAATCTGGCATTCCTTTAACTGATTCAAAAAGCAATTTTATGGAGGTCAGCTTTACTCATGCAATGACTGCAAGACATTTCACTTTAGGTTTCACTCCCCTTAGAGACTTTTAACTTGTTAAGTAAATGTTATGTCCTCTTCCAATGTTTTCAGATGTGTACCTTATCATGCTTGGTTATTAATTCTATTTATATGGAATTCGGCACAGTATCTTAGCCTTACAGATTTATTCTCATTTCACCATTCAGTCATAAATCAGGCATAAATAGTCTGTTTTCCCATTTCCATAAATACAGTACAAAGTACTTTTATATACATAAATGTCAAGTTTTAGCTTTATTCCCTTTGTAATTCCTTCCAAGGCATTCATCATTTCTGATTTAATATTCCCATGTTTAACAATGTACTTTTTATTAGTAAGAAAACAAAGAAGTTTCATTTGGCAAGGCATTACATCCTTTATAATAAGTTTTCTTGGCTAAAGGACTATAAATATTCAGATAGATAACCTTTGAAAAATAATTGGTTTCCTAATGAGAGGATCATGTCAGCTATTTGCAAGTAAGTAATACATTTGTAGAAAGGTAAATTGTGCCCCAGGCCACCAGATTGGCTGATATTGACAGCATACATAATTCACTTAAAAATTTGTTGTAGAAATGTGTAGTCAGTTTGAGCAGTAACTACTAAGAACACACAACATACAATCTTTGAACAGTATTTAACATAAGCATATCTTGGCATACATACTCTGGTTATAGACTACTCTTCAGGATCTTACCTTTCAAAACATTAAAATTGCATAGCTTTATTGCACTGATACAGCAGAATCAAAGATTTCACTAATGCTATTCAGGGAACAAAGCAGTGATGAGTCTGCTTACTTGACATAAAGTACTGTGTTTGCATAATTCAACATGTGCCTCAGTGGTCACTGCAGAAATATGTGTCGTGCAAATGCAGGCACATAAAAAATACAGGTGGATAGAAATTCATAGTGTTCTGCCTGTCATGTATTGAGAATAAAAGAGAGCAGGTAATCCAAAACTATACAGGTTTTAAACCCATCATCTCATTAATTAGGTACTAATATTCTGTTGACAGCAGAAGGTGTACAAGGCAGATAGACACTGGTAGTTAGCATGCAACTGTCTAGCTGAATCTGGCCTGCTAGCACAGTACCAGAGTGTCTCTTCTGTTTCTGGTGACCTGGAACTGAATAAAGACTCAGGTGCTGGAGAAATGTCTGGTATGGGTGTGACAAGGCACTACCTGCTAACCTCTCTGGGGGAGACAGATTCCGGAGTGGTAGCATGGACAGTGAATAAACAGCTAAAGACTCTTACCTGAGTTACAGTCTCCAGTGACGGGGGGAATGGACCTTGAGGTGTAGTACATATTTGTGAATGAAGTTGCAGCATATGCATGCTTACTCAGTCACTGCTGCTGAAGGACTCAAAAGGAAAAGTATTTCATAAATAGAATCTACACTGCCCCATATGTGATGTGATCCGGGGTCGCCACACAAATCTCATCCCTAAATTAGGAATTGTGGGTGAGATTACAGGTAAGATAGACTTGAAGATGGACACTAGAAGGAAAACATTGCAATTAGCAGCTTTGTTCAGTACCTCGGTGTCCCTTAACATGGCAAGTTTTTATAACAGAGATAGCACTGTTCTGCTCCTTACCCATTATCCATAAATAAGAACTGTGTTATAGATGTCAGTGGCCCCCCTGATCAGTCTCAGTTTCCTGCTTGGACAATAATAGCATTGCTGGTGCTAGAAATAGCCCTTTCTGCTATGCCCCCCCATTATATAAGATGGATCTCATGATTAGCATTATAATAAGTTGATAAGCTGTTTAATGAGTTGTAGCACCCGGATCGGAACATCAGTTTTGTTTGGGTTTTCATCAGCAGGATAGTTAAATGATGTTATAAACCATGCTTGAGCTGGCCAACTTCACCAGACAGTGTGGCTTAAGAATAATGTAAGGCATTTCTGCATGGTCTCCTTTAGAATTCCACATTTTGTTAAAGGACAAGTTTAAAGAAAGAGAAATAATTCTGTTTCTCAAATGAGGTGTTATCAAAGGTTAGGAATAATGTATATCACTTAGGAAACACTAGGAAAAGAATGAGAACTACAGACAATGACAATAATTAGAAACAGGAAACATATGCAGAAAAGCAAAGGCTGAAACAGATGAAAAAAAGAAGATTCATTCGTGAAAGAATTTAAAACATGTTAAAGCTGATCAAAAGAACAAAGAAAACCAAACTGAGGTATTATGAAACTTAAAAAAAAGAGATGGCTTCTGTAGTGATAGCAGCATGACCATGTTCTATATGCCCAGGTTCAATTAACAACTCAGACACTGGGGGGCTGGTCAGGCAGTTTGAAGACAGAAAAGGCATTGTCTGCCTGCCCATAACTGGGAGTAGAAGGGGCATGTGTTGAGGTTATTTCTCCTATTAATGAATTCCTTATGGAAATCAAACACCTAACAGGGCACGCCCACTGGCAATTCTAAAGGGGTTGGTGTCAAATGCATTACATAAGTGATGCATATATTGCACACCCACCCTTTCAGTTCTTATCATGGCATTCAAATAATGGTTAGGCATATTGCAAAACTCCCTCCTGATATCTGACTCGGTAGTATCCACACCACAATCAGCTCTTGCTAATTGGGGGAATGATCAAGACCGTGACAACTGACCAGGTAATCAGCAAGCAATGGTGGCAAAAAAAAAAAAATGAACAACATCAAACAAGAAAGAAGAAAAGAAATGAGGATAAGCAGATAATTATTGTGAAAAAACAGAGTTATTAAACGACTGAGAAGGAAGATTCATAATACCCATTCAATAAAGGGTCTAGAAAATGGAGTTAATCCAATGCCTTTTACAAAAGAAGTTGACATGATGGAATTTGCAGAATAAAAGAGAGATAAGGCAATGAAATCTGATGGAATTCACCATGGAATTCTTAAAAAAACATGAAGAGAATGACAATACCAATAACTATGTGTTTTGACAAATGATAGATGAGGGTTAACGTGTCTAATGACTGGATGATCACAGACGTGATTCCCTTCCAAAGAAGTGGAATCAAGACAAAATCTAAAAACTTCTGATGATTAGTTTGATTTCACTTGTAGGTAGGATTCCAAAATTGCTTGCCAAAGATTATAATTTTGGCACATTTGGAGACCAGTGAGGGTATAAGATTTAAGACAGCGTAGCTGCATCTCAAGAAAGTCATACCAATAAATCTAGTCAAATTTGTTTTTATTTAATTCATTTATTTATTTATTTATTTGAGTAACTCCCTAAGCAAATTGGAAAGGGCCTGTAGAAGTGACCTATGAATGTTTAGGCAAGGCATTTCAATTAAAAAAATTAGTCAACAAATTAGAAAGCCTTGAGAAGAGTATTTGGTAGTAGCATGCATCATACAGTGGACAGGCATAAAAACTTAAGAGGTTATAACAAATGGCATCAGCTCATATAAAGGAATGATTCCAAGACAGGTGCCACATGCTGGTCCTTTTAAATTTCATTATATGTGACATCACAGAAGGTCAGGAGGGAAAAGTAAAGTTTCTTCTTCAATTTCAGAAAAATGTATAATAGGGCTAATATACTATAAGATAATTATTTATTTAACATTTTTTTACTGGGAAAGTTCGACTAGGACACACCCTATTTTCAGCAGAGGTCCGGGGATGAAATGCTCCAGACACATGTCATTGCAATTGATACAAAATAAAATGCAAATAATAGAAAAATTATCTAAATGTGGTAGCTTAAATTCAATGCAAAATGCAGAATAATATATTTAGAAAGCAAAATCGTATTTATATAGTAGGCAAGTGATAGGGAAACAGAAGCAACAATGACAGAAAGAGCTGTGAAGGTATTCCTACTGGGTCCAAAGTGAAGTAAGCAGTGTGATAAAGCAACACAAGGTCCAGTATACAAAGCAAGAGATATCCCAGTAAGAAACAAGAAGCTGCTATCCTTTTCTGTACAAACAGGAAATAAGAGCCTATCTATAGTTCAGTGTGCAGATCTAGAGCTCTCCTTCTGCCTAAGACATAGATAAGCTACTAAAACCAAAAGTCTGTCTACCCAGGGCATAAATAAGCTACTGAAGATACAATGGTCCATGATCTTTACCATGAGCTACAATCAAATTACTACAAGATCGCAATATACACAGCTACAAAGGCATGTGACAAATGGGGAAGTATTGAGGAAATTATTACCTATCTCAAAGGAGTTCACAAAGTGCAGTTAGAGTCATACTTTTAAAAACAGTCATGAGAACAAGAAGACACAATCAGAAGATATGAGGTGGAAAGACCCAAGAGAGATGCATCAGAGTATTGCTTGTAGAAACCATAGTGGAGCACTGAAATAGCCTTCCTAACGAATGTGATTAAATGTAAAAAAGCAACACTAGAGTTCACCATTGAATGGTATAGACATCTGACATTTTTCAGCTACTACTTTTTTAACAAGCTCAGCAGCAGCCTTTTTCAACCTCCCATAAACAGTCTTAAAATATAATCAGTCTAGTACCAAGGCAGTTAATACATAAGTATTTCCACCTCACCATCCTCCCCTCATTGTCATATATTTAACAGGTTTGGCCAAAACAAAAGCATACATTCCTCCACCTCATCTTCCATGTGTTGCCAGGCTTAGATTAAAGTTCAGAAAGAGTCATCTTAGTGCAGCATTTTTAGAAGAAAGATTACCATTTCAAGGTACAAACCTAGCAGAACATTAGCTTTTTGAAATATACAAATATAGTTACTCCAATTAACACAGCACTGTTTTAATTTGACTTATCTTTCGGTATAGAAATCTTAACACACACATGTCAACATGTGAAATGTGATGCCTTTCAAACTTAGGAAGCAGAAATTATCAGGTTAGAGGTTTCTCAACTTACTGACTGATGCCAAAGGGCTGAAAGATGATCTTCTGGTGTACAATGTAGTGTACATTGCTCAACCTGATCTTCTGAGTCCAATGACTTGGGCTTATGTCCTTGATGCTTTATTCATCTGAAAGTGGGGCAGTGGTAAGGAGGCACTATTGCTGCATAAGTAATTCTGGGAGGGCTGACAGGATATCTTACTCAGTATTGTTAAGACACTTTGCTCATAGTAACCTGAGTACAATGTATCTGGGTTACATTGTTGTCGCTTTACGCAGAGGCTGATGCACAAGCAGTTCTAGTAAGGCTGAGAGTTGAACTTCTAGGGTCTTGTGTAGTGTACCTTGTTCAGATCTGCTACAGGTAGATATGTGCTATTAACTGGCAGCTCATTTTGCTTGTAACAGCATGTCCCTGAACTTCCAGCAGATTGATCCTACCCATACATATACCTCCCAGAACCCTAAACCTAACCTTATAAGTTGCACCTCATCATTAACCCTAATTCTAAACCTCACTCCCTAACCCTAAAATTCCCAGTGGCTCATTAACTCTAATCTCACTCATCCTTCCCTAAACCTAAAACTCCCAGTTTTAAAAAACATAAGCCCAAATGTCACTCTCTCTGCCTTAGACTGCCAGTCTCTCACTAACTATAATCCCAAATCCTGCTTCCTGTTCTTAACTCCCAGTTGCTCTTTAATCCTAAACCCAAACCTCATTACCTAAACTTAAAACTCCCACTCACTGAGTAAACCTAATTCTAAACTTCCCTCCCTAAACTTAAAGCTCCTATTCACCACCAACCCTAACTCCATACCTCTCTCCTCAAACTTTAAACTGCCAGATACTTCCTAAACCTTATCCCAATACTTTCACCCTAACCCTAAAACTTCCAGTCATTTTCTAACCCTGAAGGTACAAGTCCCACTCATTGCTCAGACTTACTAGGCTAAGTGACAGCCTATGCAAGCTGCCTGAAAGATGAGTATCTGACCACAAGTCTGTGGTCTATGAGTATCTAGTGCTTGAGCAACTTAAGTATACTTGGCTTGTTTAGAATGATCATTTTGGTTTCAGTGAACTGGCCTTATTATCTCAGCAGATGTCCTTCACTTAGTTAAAAGAGGTGTAGCAGTCCGCACCTACTCTGAACTTTTAAAAAAATGACAATGGCATCCCTCCCATATAAGGAGAGTGGAAGAGATGTAGTTAAGATTTATACACATATTTTGCAATACTTCAAAATGATTTTATTCAAATAGATCTACTACCAGCTTATATAATTTTGATTAGCTACAATAGGGGTGCATACTTTGATTGATGGGGTGAAATAAAGAGCATCAAGCTTGTCTTCATAGTGTTTGAATGGTTAGGCAACGAATGTTGTTGATGTATCTTTCGGCTTTTCCCAGTTAGGAACCTGAACAGCTCCTCCTCTCCAGCTCTCCATCCTTTAAAATGAGACATTCCATGTTATTGTTTTGTTAATTAATTAATAATTTTACAAGAATAACAATGTGACATGCATGCTTGATTGCACAAATATCCTTCATCATCCCAACCATTAGCACCATCGATTAATTTATTTTTTTTTTTTTCTCAAATTTTTGACTTTTCAAATGTGATATATGTTTCTAATGAATGCATCTGCCAGTTAATGAATGCATCTGCCAGTTCTGCTTGCTTTTTTAAAATTTCTAAAAAAAAAAAAAAAAATAAATTAAAAATGGACTATTTCATTTGTTTTTAATTCCTCCTCTGCAGCTTCTTCTCTCAGTAAACTATTTATGTCATACAACCAGGAACTCCAGTGTGGTAAATGAGTTACAGAATGAAAATGAAATTTGAAATTGAAATCAACTCTTATTGTAGCTGTTGTGTGTATTATATACACTGGTCTCTATAATGATATGCTGATATTTTTTCTGTTCTGTATTTGCCTCTCTACAGCTGGATAAGCTTTTCGCTCTCTAAAAGTTCTAGTGGCGCTAACTTTGTCTATCTTAACCGCTTAACTTGTAATATAATATACAAGCAAGCAGTGAGGCTATGAGCTGCTAATGAGCTCTTTCCTCTAGTATGGCGTTTACTTTCCTCAGCATTCATTTCTCTCCAGAAAGCACTGAATATATTGCAATCAAATCTGATGAAATAGCATATGGGATGTTAAATTTGCTTTCACATTTTTTATCAAATGTTATTGGATATTTTCAATATATAGTTACCACAGCTCTGCTTATTGCGAATGATCTTTCCGATGGTGTTAAATCTTATACAGATCTTTAAAAAACTGTAACCTAACTTAAGCTTAAAAGCTTTACACGCTATTTACATCGGACATCTTCAGTCATTACAATCAATAAAACATCCATTCATATTAGATTAGATTGCTAGGAGTAATCAAGTCTTTATTACTGATACTGGGCTGATATCCAGTGAGCTCATTTTCTCTATTAAATATTGTACCTTCTTGAATGTATTTAAAACGTTTTCCTTCAAATATAATATCTGTTCTGTTTTTAACTTTTGTTTATAACCTCTTTCAGGAGATGTAGACATTCTGAGAACTCAGAAAGATAGCTTGTTTTCCAGTTTCTGTCACAATTTTTCTTACAATAGCCAAAAGTGTCCTTAAAAGATAATATTGGTCCACTCTCAATCCATTAGGCAGAGGAACACCAAACAAAACCATGTCATTTGTTATTGAAATATTGTCTGACCATATAGTGCTTGAGAAAAGTAGCTAATATTTCCCAATATTTTCCAATAAAATACATTTATATATAATATGTTTCCAGCCTTAATTTATTTTTTACATCTCAAATATATTATTTTATGATCTTTATTTATTTTTGTCATTTTTATCTAGGGTAGAAAAAGTTCTATGCAAGCATTTCCAAGGAAACTTCTTTAAATGTTGCACTACTGAAGTGCCCCCAACAGATCTTAACATTTGGATTTTATGATTCTCTGACATAGCTTTCCTTTTTTTCTGGAGTATAAACTCACATTTTTCTGTTTATGTGCCCTTTGTGCATTATTATAATTGTATATAGTTCTGATACACCATATGTATACATTTTGTCTGCATTAGTAAGCTGGCATAAATAGCTTAGGTATGTTTGGTGGACAGAGGTAATTCTATATTATTGTTGCAATCCTTTTCAAACTATTTGCAGAAGTGGTTTGCCATAAAAATGACACAGTGAGTGATGGCTGCACTTTGTACTTGTCTGAGATGACAGGGGCTGCGATTTGACGTCATCTATTTGATATCAGTCGAGAAGACAGTGTCTAAGTTAACACACTGAGTTACTCTGTCACCATGCTGCTTACAGATCATACTAGAACATACATGCAGTTGGTAAAACAGTAGGAATAAGGCAGTGTGTAAAACACTACACAACTAAGCACTGTTTAATTCATAGAGCTACCTGTCATAAACAGTGTGTTACAATATGAACTGCTTGTACAATCAGTGGTTACAGACTAACCCAGGGTACTCACTATCTGTTAGAATATTTAGTGCATTCCAAAATAAAGGAGAAGATTCTTTACCCTCTTTTTACCCCCAGACACCCTAGAATATGGCACTCCATCTCCCACTGGCCCAGTAGTCCTCACTTTTCTGATACCCAAGGATACTGGACAAGGAAAGAGGGTACAACAATCATGGGGCATCATCCTGCAGGGATCGGGGGGAGTTATCTTTTACTTCTTAATATCTATATGAGCACACTTCTGCTGATGCACTATGCGGAGATAGAAATGCTACCTCTGGCAGTCTGTGATCCCATGTCCCACCTCTCTGACATGAAATGAAGTAAACCATTCTGAACTAACACATAAGTGTATCAAAGAGGGAAAAACACAGCATGACAAAATATACCCCTTAAGCCCATAAACACAGACCACATACAAAACAAAATCTAGTTCACAACACAGCATTTTTATTAAATAAAGAGAGGCAAAATAAAAATCTTCCCCAACCAGCCTTTTGTGCAAACCGCTTTTTCAAATTTTAGAATCAGATTCTCAGGCAGCAACAGTGAAGCAGAAAAGAAGTTAAAACATATGACTTGAAATACAATTAATGAGCCAGTCCCTGCCTTCTGTGGACTGCCTTTAGGGGCAAGCTTTAATTTAACCCTGAAAATACATCTGCAGGATACTGAACGGGTCACCAGCATTTCAGATGTTTAAAGACATAGTGATTGCTGCCAAAAAAAAGAATATCACAATATGTGTGTCCAAGACTGTACTGTAACAATTGTAGAGGAAATAACTGATACAAGCCAAGAGCCTATGTATGGGAGGTGATTACTAGGGCCCAGAAGCCATGAGATTCCAGATGCACATTTTACATTTTTTTCTTTTTCATACAATGATGGTCTGAAAAATTATGAAAAGGGAAAGAAATCTAGTCTTATGTTTTTGCCTTCAAGAAGAAAATAAGCTGTGAGCAAGGATTAATGTTCAAAGCTGATAAAACAATAGCTCCAAATAAACTAGGGCAAATGCTTGAAAGGATATACAAGTCATATCTAGAAACAGTAAATTGAAAAAAAGACTTACTTAATGTGGACAGAGGGAAGATGATGCATCTATCTGACTGATAGTAAAAGACCTTCAGATTCATAAAGGTTAGCACAAAATGGACACTATATGTACACTTACTATAACCTTTCTGACTAAACAGACGGTGCAGACATTGTGGCAGGGCTGTTCTTAAATTCAGAAATGTAGTCTACACAAAATCTAGTGTACACTTTGTAGCAAACTTTATTAATCTGGCCTAAGGGCAGATATCAAAGTCCCAGCTAAGTTAAACTAGAGGCCATGTGCAATTCTGAAAGTAAATAAGCAAAGAAAAATACAATTAAGTTAAAATGACAAATCTAAAAATCTTTTCCAAACAAAGGATAAATATGGAAATGCTTATTTATATGAAATCATACAGTACTGCTAAGGTATCAGATATTATCGAAAATATATAATGCCTTAATAAGTTAGAACTCTTCCTTTATCACAAAAATGTATCACATTTACAAAATATTCAAAGATTCAAAGAAACTTTATTATCATTTAGGACCACACAAGTGCAGGCTGAACGAAATTGCAAATGTCAGCTCATGTGAGAAATGTAGTGCAAATAATGTAGATACAGTGGTATCAGAGAATAACATAAGAAAGAAAATAACAACGTGTATGACATGCAAGAGGTAGTTCACATTACATAAACTTACTCAATACCAATTATCCAGTGATAAATAATAAATAAATACCCACCACCAACCCCCTACATTGTTAAGATACGAGACTAGTGAATAGCAGCTGTTTAGTTACTGTATTGCACTTGTTAACCTTAGACATGACTCAGTATAGCCATCATATTGCATAACAGTAATACTGGCAGTAATTGGATTAAATGGGAAAAGAGGCTTTAATGTATCAGGTATCATGACTGATGTCCATATTAATAAGCATCACAGCTGTAGGATACAAACTCTTCCTGAATCTGGTAGTCCTACAGCAGAAGCTGCGGTACCCCCTTCCAGATGCAAGTTGTGAGAACCAGTTCTGGATGGGTCAAATTAGCTAGTATTTTGTATGTTCTCTTTCTTGCTCTTGTAGAGAAAAGCTCCTGATTAGAAGGGAGGTTTGTGCCCAAGATTTTCGCAGCCACCCTCACCACCCTCTGTAATTTCTTCTTCTCGGCAACTGTGCAGTTGCTGAACCATGCTATGAAGTTGCTAGTGAGGATGTTGTCAATAGCTACCCTGTAAAAAGTAGTAAGAGCAGACAGTGGGAGCCTGGTCTTTTTGAGGTTTCTCAGGAGGTGAAGCCTTTGTGGACCCTTCTTGACTATATGGTTGGTATTAATAGTCCAGGAGAGGTCATCTGAGATGTGAAGGCCCAGGAACTTGGTTGTTTTGATTTTCTCTGCTACCTCCCCTTTGATAGTGAGTAGTTGGTGAACTGTTGTCTTTCTCCTGAAGTCTATAATCATTTCTTTGGTATTATTAACATTCAGGTCCAGATTGTTTCTGTCACACCAGGGAATCAAAGTGTTCACCTCATCCGTGTAGTTATGTTCATCCCCACCACTAATGAGACCCACGACTGTGGTATCATCAGTGAATTGTATAATATCGTCTGAGTTATGTTTTGCAGTACAGTCATGAGTGAGGATGATGAAGAGCAAGGGGCTGAGCACACAACCTTGGGGAATACTAGTTTTCAGGACTATCCATTGAGAGTGTTGTTTCCATTGCATGTCCATTGGGGTCTACCAATCAGAAAATCAAGAGTCCAGTTACATAGGTGCTTCTTCATCCCGAGTTTCATGAGCGTATCCACCAATTGCATCAGTATCACAGTGCTGAATGCAGAAATTAAGTCGATGTACAGCAGCCTTACATAGTTGATCCTCCCTTCTAGATGTTTTAGTACAAGGTGTATTGTGACTGAAGTCACATCCGCAGTCGATCTCTTTGCCTGGTATGCAAACCGGGGCAGATCAAAGGACTTAGGCAGTCCCATAGATAGAAGTTTTTCATAATCGACTCAAAGCAATTCATGAGGTTAAGGTGACTGGTCTGAAGTCATTGAGGCAGGTAGGGTTGGGTTTCTTCAGAAGTGGGACAATACTTGTTTCCTTGAAATGCGAGGGAACTTTTTCCATAGCAAGGGATGCACTGAAGCTGTCTGCCAGTACCAGACATAACTGATCAGCACACTCCTTCAGCACCTTGATAGGTATGTTATCTGGTCCAGCAGGCTTCCTAGGATTCACCTACTTAAGCTGAAGTCTCACCTCCTCGGAGTTTAAGGTGAGCACTGTTCTCCTCTTTGCTGAAGCCTAACAATTAGCAGAAAATGAAACAGATGAACCGCAATCAAGCTAAATTATTTATTTCAGAATTTGTAGGCATACCATGAATCAAATGGATGAGATTGTTACCTGTACACATCACTGCATTGTTGCCTGTACACATTACTGCACCTGAATAATGCTATATACTCTTTAGCAGGATTTAAAATACTATACAGTAGCAATCTGTGACTTAATGTAATCTTTATTTTTATACTGGCATGGGATTAGGATGTGCTATAGTTGTACATACTACAACATTAGACATTTATTAGGGTTACATCATAATGTCGTAATTCAGGAGATCTTAACTGCATCACATGTCCACAGGCTTGAGTGCACAAAGTTTGTTAGGGCTGCAAACACTTGTTCAAGTTCGCAAAATATGAACCTGCAGTTGAATCGGCATAGGAATCAATCCAACTTCTAAAGGCATTTTCAGTTCTTATTACTCAAGAATTCATAACACATGTAACAGAACTGATAGCTTTTATTTTACAGTCCCTGTTATACAAAAATATACAATATTAATCACATTTTTATTTCATATGTTAATGTCATGACAATTAAATGGCTGTATCCAGAGGGAAATGGTTATATGAAAGCTATCCACTAAGAATATTTCAAGAATAAAATCACCAGTATTCAAATAATTTAGGAGATCTTGCAATATCAGAAAAAAGGAATGAATTTTGTGGGACACATTAAGGGTTTTCTAACATGGAAGGTGTTGAACATGTATTCATTTACAACAAAAAGGAAGGAAATATTACAATATTTGGAAGAATACTTCCAAATTGCAGTGGGTGAAATATAGTGCAACAGAAAATTTCACTCTATCAGAGATTGGATTCAGGCATTATCTGATATTAACACAGTATTTGCACTAAATCAGATTTTATCCTGTTTAGAGCTATGATATTTTCACTGGCATTTTGCTGCAAGCTGGTCAGCTACTCTAGAAAAATAAAGCTTTGCTACAAAGCAAACAAGCTGAGCAAGAGAACATTTATGCTGATCTCCTTGTCTCTTTTATAGAAAAGGGTACAAAAATGTACCATGGGTCTTATAATTTATTTTTTGATCTCTGTCTGCAGCTCCTGTCTTTAAGTCAAAACTGAGGCATTTAATGTTCCTTGCACATTTTCTGCAGCACATGGGATACATATGAGTAAAATACGACATCACAGATTTGAGACAATGGCAAACCCAGATACTGTCTCAGCATATTCCTTATATTCAGTTAAATTACTGATGCTCCCATATAAGGATTTTACCACGGAAAACAGTTAAAAATTAAATTAATGGTCGGCACCAAAAACATTAAAAAAAAAAAATTCTTATGGTTACTGAATGCATCACATAAACAATTATCCTGGTTTCAGATAGATGTTCCAAGATTCTTCCCTTGAAACATCTGCTGGCTTTCCCTATATAAAATGCAGGGCAATTCACACATTCACCTACAAAGACTAAATGCTTGGAATTACAATCGGTATAGTATTTGAAAACATGCTCAGTTTTTAGCAAGTGAATGCACACATTTGCCATTTGTGATAGAATACTAGCATATTGTAGCATTCGGGCATTTAAACATACCATTTCTATGAAAACTGAAACTGTTAGCATCAAAATGTCTTTAATGCTGTTATTTATTGTTTAAGGCTTTATAAAATGTTTACATGCATACAAAACTTTTAATCATGTAATGCACTCCTGGATAAAGTATACTGCACATTTTGTGGTTCTAAGACCTTTATTCTTCACATTAAGGGGTCCCCAGCCTCATCTCTAGATTTCTTCCACTCTTCTCCACCGCAATGCACAAATCTTGGCTTCTTATTCACATTTCCATTTTTTTCTGGTTATAAATATCAGGTCTGCATATTATTCTCATGTGAATGAACACCTTAGATCATGTTAAGCAATCTTAGTATTACTGCAGGTAAGTTTAGCATCTACGCTTATACTATTCAAACAACAAGCAAAGAGTACCTCACTGAAGGTAATGCTGCTCAACACCAACAGTGCAAAGAAAAAAATAGCAGCTACCACCACTTAGGAAGAGACAGTTTAATCATTCAACACAATAAAAACAAACATAAAATGAAGTAAAACTGCAGAGATGAGTGCTTTTGGGCTGTGCCCTTCATCAGATAAAATGCTCAAATTTAAAACATTCTTTTAAAGGGAGTGACAACCAGTCAAGACTCAATACTGAACCCGCCTTTTTTTCAAAGCAGGTTTCAATGGAATTACATCATTTAGATCTGGATGCCTGTGTGCTGCAAGTTCCACTATCCATTTAGCCTCTTCATACTCAGTGTCATTCACCACATCCCCACCTCTGATGCCTTTCATTACATTCTATATCACCTGAAACTTAAAATAATGTCCCTCATGATTTAATATGTGTCTATATAGGGCATTGTGTTCATTATGTACCCTGATTACTGATAAATAGTTGAGTATCCCGTTTTTAAGC
The DNA here is from genome assembly GCF_019279795.1 of Protopterus annectens. Taxonomy (NCBI): domain Eukaryota; kingdom Metazoa; phylum Chordata; order Ceratodontiformes; family Protopteridae; genus Protopterus; species Protopterus annectens. The sequence continues at coordinate 1,014,671,031 of NC_056730.1, forward strand.
ATGCAATTCATTTTGCTTACATAGTAGCAACTGCATAGTTGGCACATAGCAAGATAAACCACATTCATGGTCCTGCAACTAGGTCTAGCATTGAAATAATATGTCTTGCCAGTGACAGGGTGTGTAAAGTTGGTATCTTTATTTATATATCTATATGCCTTATGTCAATGAGGGACACAGGTGGAACACCTGGGACAAATTTGTGGCTTCCCATACACTCATCAAGGTTGCGCTTGAAGAGGGTCAGCGAGGTATTTTGTTTCCACGTGTGTGGGAAGCAGTGGCAGCTGGTGACTTCAAATCAAAGGGGGGCTGCAGGAGACAGCTGAATGGGTGGGGCCAATGGGAGGGGGTGTGGCCAACTAGAAAGGGGAGGAGCTATGCTCAAAACCACAAAAACTAAATATACTGCCCTGGGTGCCAAACTGTCATTATGAGAGTCCAATCAAAGACAAAATGAAGTGTAAAAGAATAAAAATATTTCAATGCATTGGCTGCATGACAGCTTAATATCTAGATGGAAACAAAAAAGGTTGTGAGGCATGAAAAAATAAATTACTTTTTTTTAAATACATTAATGGAATGCCAGTCAAAATCAAGTATAAGAAAAACAAGCAGCACTCAACTCAAATCACTTCTTGCACTGCAGTTCTAATTATAATTTATATTCAGCTTTATTAAAGTACCAAGTAACATGCTGAAAGTAGAAATCTCTGATGCCTCCACTTGTAAAAATGTTCCTTATCCAAAAAAGACCTGCTGCCTGACATCTACTTGTTTCATGGGGAAAACATGATCAAAGTAAAAAGTGAAAAGCAAACAAGAAATAAGCTCAAGATACATTGCTTAAAAGGATTACTGTACAGGTTATGGACCACACTAAAAGGATTACTGTACAGGTTATGGACCACACGATTGGCATTCTGTTTACGGGTAAAGCCTGCAGAGATGACTGGAAGTCTCTAAGTGTAATGAGACTCTTAAAATAATGTAATCATGTCCTTTATTACAAATACTGGCATATGCATTTCAATACCCAAGGCTTATACATTATCTAGTTAAGTATTCTCTACATGGCAACAGAAAGGCTTTCAATGTTGGCAGTTCTTTAACAGTATGCTTATTAAAGCTTACTTGCATCTTGCAATCTCAGCCAAGCTTACCTAATGGTCATTAAAGTATTGCTACTTAAACAAAGAGCAACAGGCACTTTGAGTAATAAGCATAAATCAACAGTACAAAAAATATGACAGAAACCAGACCATTCTGTAAAAATCAAGGACAGATGAAAAGCCACTCTAGTACTTGTGTCTACCTTGGATGGGGGATACTCTGCACATTTACAGTGCATAACTACTCCTTGCCTTGCTTCGACACATCCAGAGTCACTACATGGGGCAGTGAGGTGCAACAAGTATGTCACAGTTTGAAATGTCTCTGGCTGACTTGTGATGGCCCTGACACATTTGTCATACCTCTCAACCTCAGAGCAAGAAATCTGGACAAAGCCATACAAAGAAATGGGGCAAAGGCCCAAAAATAAGGACAATTTTTAAAATATTGATCTTATAAACTTAGAAAGATAATAGAGGTCTTGCATTAGTATGAATTTTCTGAATGGTATGAAATCTGAAACTCAAATGTCTGTCATTATTTTCTAACTTCAGTCTTTAATGATTTGTCACTAATTTGCCTAAAAAACACAATTTTATGAAAATGGACCAAAAATGTGATGTAAAAATATAAAATAGCAATACAATACAGCTGGGAATCTGTCAAAGAAGGGATACTTTAATATTAGTACTGCTAACTTGAGCAGCTGACAAAATAAAAGAATCTACATGCATTTCTGAAATAAAAGTAATCTAACTGATTATTACAGTTATTTCTTAATTATAAACCCTCCATGTTTTCTTCCAAAATTGCTATTTTGCGGAGGGATCATTAGGGGAAGAGCAACATTTTGAACCAAAATCAGGGACAGTTGAGAGGTTTGGCTATGCCTAATTCTATAAAGCAATTTATTTGCATGTACCTCTCAACCTGTTAATGCAATAAATCTGGACAAGGCCAAATATATTGGGGGAACATATAAACAGTATTAAAATTGCTCTTGTATAAACTGAGACAGTTGATAGAACAGGTTTTACTTTAGCATGCATTTTTCTGAAGGTTATGAAGTCTGAAACTCAGTGTGTCATTATTTAGTGACTTAATTCCTAAATGATTTGCCAGAAAAACACAAATTTTATGAGGAACAAACCAAAAATAAGAAGCAAAAAATCTATTCATTCTTTGAAAATCTGGACAGTTGGGAGGTATGGTTCAGATGGGGCTGCCTAAGTTTGCCGCCCTTCCCCATTACAATACCATGGTCGAATGGAGCCTCCCCTTGCAGCCATTCCAATGATCCATTACTTGGCTATTTCACTCCATTTACCATAAACACTAAATTGCATACTGATTTAATTCTATGATGATTTGAACTTCATTTGAAAGTTTTATTTTGCATTTTACAGCACAAACACTAAGACATCTGCTAAACAAACTTGGCATTAAAACTTCTCTGCCATTGAAACTCACATTCATTGAAACAACATTGAAACCCACATTCAAAGAAAATACATTTTACCCATGGCAGATAAAAATTCATTCTGGGCTGTTTTCAAATCATAGGCCCCTTGCATATGAAACATACATGTGCTCTTTGATACACCTTCCTATTGCTTTGAACATTTTTCCAGAAAACAATGAAACAAAACGCATGCACCGATGACAAAACTGCCCAATTCAGAACACTTCCATCATAAAAGTCTACTCAGACTTCTACAGTCCACTATTATCAGTAAATATGCACAATTCTACAGTCCACCATTATCAGTAAATATGCACAATCTCTGAAGTAGTAAAAAAGTCATCTAAATAATTCCACATTAAATAAATCTGTAATGAAGAGGTTGCTGCTAGCAATCACCTTTATATTTCATGGTTTCATCGAAAAATAAAGTGTCTGATGCCCCTGAGGAATAAATTGCTTAAATTATATTAAAAATAAGCTAGTAATATTGCAATAGGAAATAGATGGCAAACTGATAACAGGCTCATAGTTAGTATCTTAACTTTCCGTACAGCAGCATTCACCCCTTATGGGAGTAGAACCAACAGCCTTCTGCATCAAAAGCAAGTACACAACCTGTTGTGTTATTAGCAATGCAAGCTGACTTAGCATAATCAGCACTAAACTTCTCTTCCCCTGCAGCTCTCAGCTCCTTGAAAAATCTACTCAATACTCAACTGCATCTCAACTTCGCAGCACAGGAAATCTGGAAAAAGCCAAATTTATTGGGGTGGGTCAAAAGGGCAAAAACCAGGGACACATTAAACATTGCTTGTATAATCTTGGAAAGCTGCTAGAATAAAATGCTGTGTTACCACCATACATTTTACTGCCAAGGTCCCTGTGCAAAAGAGTCAGAACAACATACCACTATGCCAAATCACCTACTTTGTGAAAGAAAAATGCTGTGTTACCACCATACATTTTACTGCCAAGGTCCCTGTGCAAATCAGTCAGAGCAACATACCACTACTCCAAATCAGCTGCTTTGTGAAAGAGAGGAAGACTGAAACTTAAATGGCTATCATTTAATGAATTCAGTTCTCACCATAGCTGTCAACCTCTTAGCACAAAACACCTGGACAAACCCAGTAATGAGGGAATACAGCCCTCAAACATATTCAGTGAATTCAGTTCTTGCCATAGCTGTCAACCTTAGCACAAAAAACCTGGACAAAACCAATAACAGGGTAATACAGTCCCCAAAATAAGGACAAATTTCAAATAGTCATCTTATAAACTTAGAAAATTGCTATAATAAAAGGTTGTGTTACTATATATTTATTGCTAGAATAAAACGTTGTTTTACTATGCATTTTCTGAAGAATATGAAGTCTGAAATTCAAATGCCTGTCAATTTTACTTCTGACGGAACAAAAACAATTCTCAGCAGAGGCCCAGGGAGAAATACTGTAGACACATGTCTTTGTTAAACGGCAGGACACCAGAGCAAATCCACACAAACACAGGGATAAGATGCAGACTCCACACAGAAAGCACCCCAGCCAAGAATCAAACCAGAAAACCTAGAGCTGTGAAGCAACAATACTGCCACTGCACCATCAAATATGTAAGAAATTAAACATTCAGAAACCTGAAGTCTGAAATTCAAATGCCTGTCAGTTTTATTTAACATTTGTTAATCAGGACAGTCTGACTTGGAACAAAAAAACAATTTTCAGCAGAGGCCCAGGAAGAAATAATGCAGACATGGCTTTATAACATGGGCGGACACAAAAGCAAACCCACACAAACACAAGGAGAAGATACAGACCCCACAAAGACGACACCCCAGCCAAGAATCAAACCTGAAAACCTGCAGCTGAGAGGCAACAATGCTACCACTGCACCATCAAATATCAAGCATTGCAACATTTACAAACCACAGATATTATGAGGAACAGATCAGATCAAATATGAGGCAAAAATCTGCAATTTTTTTTACAAATGGTGGTGGATAGGGAATTCACCTCTTTAACACCTGCATACAAGGTACAAGGTTCAAGCCTGAGGTATTCCCTACCACACCACCATGAGTCTAACCACCAGTATATTGCACTTGAGGCATTTTCACACACACATACACTTATCTGTAGCATAAATCCAAATCCCTATCCACACACTTACCTGTAGCATAAATCCAAATCCTTAGTAGATCTTTCCCGGTAGCATAAATCCAAATCCCTAGTATATCTTTCCCTGTAGCATAAATCCAAATCCCTGTACGAAAACCTGCCTGCGCACATCCCCATTGTGAGATCTTCCCCTGACGAGACTGCAGCAAACTCCAATCCACACCAGACTCTGCCCGTCACGAGATCGATGCCCGACGAGATTGCAGCAAATTCCAGACTGCTGACGTTGCAGTATGACGTGTGTTTTCCTAGCGAGTTCCAGGACAGTCTATGCAGTTTAAAACTGCATAGACTTTTGGGAGCTCCGTTCTTCATGTTTTCCAGACAGGACTGCTGCTGAGACAATCTGCGCATGCTCCAGACTGTCTTAGCAGCAGTCCGGACTAGTGCGCATGCGCGAAAGTCCGCAATTTTTTAAATTTTTTTTTTTATTTTAATTTTTTTATTTTTCTTTATTTTAAGTTGTGGGGCTGCAGTCCGGTAGTCCAATAGCACGGGCAGCCCCTGGTTTGAAGTCTATTCCAGAGTGTTGTTTTTTAAACACTGAAGAAGGCTTTGTTAAATATTTGCCAAAACCGGTCTGTTTTTCAAGAACCTCAATCAGTAAATTTATTTTCAAGGTGCCTTGTATGCTGGTCCTATTTTCTTTTTGTCTGCAAAATATCCCAACTAACATTCCACTTAGACAACTCTTGTGATCTTCTTCAAACAACAGAACTGTCCTGTAGGGATTAAAATTTCTTAATATCAGCATACTATTTCCATTTGTTATGCAGATAATGGTGTTCTATGGTGGTCTAGTCATGATATATATATATATATAGATATATATATATATATATATATATATATATATATATATATATATATATATATATAGATATATAGATATATATATATATATAGAGAGAGAGAGAGAGAGATGGATATAAAACTGAGCTTCTTCAAATGTTAGATACCTTTGGACAAATTTTAGATCTCACACTTAACAAATTATTTTTCTCACTTAATATTGCATATATGCAATGGGTGCCCCAGTTCATAAATATGAGAATCTACTGCTTCACTACTCATAACTGTACAGGTAATAATCTTTCATATATTTTACATTAACTTATTGAAATCAATGTTAAACCAAACAAAAGGACAGCTTAAACAGATGCATTGCATTATATTTTCTCTTTCTTGCTAAGGTCAATGCACTTAAAATGATGGCTCTTCCCAATTTCTTTTTATTAGCTTAATATTTGGTCCAAATTCATGTCTGTTTCTTCTGGCAAATTTCAAATGATCAGTTCTAACTTTTTGAAGGGTTGTAAGACCCCTAGAATTTCCATAAAATACTTTCCTTTCCCTTCCTGCCCCTTTAGGAGGCACAGATCTTTCCAATTTCCACACTAATTTCATTGCTGCAGTCCTCCCCCACCTCCCATCTGGTTGCCAACTGAAAATGAAGTGTTCAGTTTACAATGTCATCAATCAAACTTGGTGTACCAGGGAAAGGTATGGAACTCAGATGTAGCAGAATCATATATATGTAATTTCTTATGTATCTATAGATCTTATACATTCGATCTCTAGGATCACATTTGGCACTCTGGTCATTATTAAATTTACCAAACTCCACTATGTTAGAAATCTTAGCTAGACAAAGGTTTCATTTTCTGTTATGATCTGCTTTCCCATCACAATAGTGTCTTCTTCACATTTCATGGATGTTATAGATGATTCCATCAGTTTCAGATTCACCTTTGTTAATGCCTCTAGCTGAGGGCATTGTTCCTTAAAGAAGTCCAGTCTACCTTTTAAAAATGTATGAATGTTTCAGAAAACTGCACTGTGATGGCATTTGCTCAGGATAAAGGAAGACAAGATCCTCTGCAAGAGATTTCTATGTCCCATTGGAACAAACTGATTTGAAATCATTTCATAAGTCCCTAGCATTATGCCTCTCGCATTATAAAATCATCCAGAGTCACTACATGGGGCAGTGGGGTGCAACAAGTATGTCACAGTTTGAAATGTCTCTGGCTGACTTGTGATGGCCCTGACACATTTGTCATACCTCTCAACCTCAGAGCAAGAAATCTGGACAAAGCCATACAAAGAAATGGGACAAAGGCCCAAAAATAAGGACAATTTTTAAAATATTGATCTTATAAACTTAGAAAGATAATAGAGGTCATGCATTAGTATAAATTTTCTGAATGGTATGAAATATGAAACTCAAATGTCTGTCATTATTTTCTAACTTCAGTCTTTAATGATTTGTCACTAATTTGCCTAAAATACACAATTTTATGAAAATGGACCAAAAATGTGATGTAAAAATATAAAATAGCAATACAATACAGCTGTGAACCTGTCAAAGAAGGGATACTTTAATATTAGTACTGCTAACTTGAGCAGCTGACAAAATAAAAGAATCTACATGCATTTCTGAAATAAAAGTAATTTAACTGATTATTACAGTTATTTCTTAATTATAAACCCTCCATGTTTTCTTCCAAAATTGCTATTTTGCTGAGGGATCATTAGGGGAAGAGGAACATTTTGAACCAAAATCAGGGACAGTTGAGAGGTTTGGCTATGCCTAATTCTATAAAGCAATTTATTTGCATGTACCTCTCAAACTGTTAATGCAATAAATCTGGACAAGGCCAAATATATTGGGGGAACATATAAACAGTACTAAAAATTGCTCTTGTATAAACTGAGACAGTTGATAGAACAGGTTTTACTTTAGCATGCATTTTTCTGAAGGTTATGAAGTCTGAAACTCAGTGTGTCATTATTTAGTGACTTAATTCCTAAATGATTTGCCAGAAAAACACAAATTTTATGAGGAACAAACCAAAAATAAGAAGCAAAAAATCTATTCATTCTTTGAAAATCTGGACAGTTGGGAGGTATGGTTCAGATGGGGCTGCCTAAGTTTGCCGCCCTTCCCCCTCACAAAACCATGATCGAATGGAGCCTCCCCTTGCAGCCATTCCAATGATTCATTACTTGGCTATTTCACTCCATTTACCATAAACACTAAATTGCATACTGATTTACTTCTATGATGATTTGAACTTCATTTGAAAGTTTTATTTTGCATTTTACAGCACAAACACTAAGACATCTGCTGAACAAACTTGGCATTAAAACTTCTCTGCCATTGAAACTCACATTCATTGAAACAACATTGAAACCCACATTCAAAAAAAATACATTTTACCCATGGCAGATAAAGATTAATTCTGGGCTGTTTTCAAATCATAGGCCCTTTGCATATGAAACATACATGTGCTCTTTGATACACCTTCCTATTGCTTTGAACATTTTTCCATAAAACAATGAAACAAAACGCATGCACCAGTGACAAAACTGCCCAATTCAGAACACTTCCATCATAAAAGTCTACTCAAACTTCTACAGTCCACTATTATCAGTAAATATGCACAATTCTACAGTCCACCATTATCAGTAAATATGCACAATCTCTGAAGTAGTAAAAAAGTCATCTAAATAATTCCACATTAAATAAATCTGTAACGAAGAGGTTGCTGCTAGCAATCACCTTTATATTTCATTTCATGGTTTCATCGAAAAATAAAGTGTCTGATGCCCCTGAGGAATAAATTGCTTAAATTACATTAAAAATAAGCTAGTAATATTGCAATAGGAAATAGATTGCAAACTGATAACAGGCTCATAGTTAGTATCTTAACTTTCCGTACAGCAGCATTCACCCCTTATGGGAGTAGAAACCGGTCTGTTTTTCAAGAACCTCAATCAGTAAATTTATTTTCAAGGTGCCTTGTATGCTGGTCCTATTTTCTTTTTGTCTGCAAAATATCCCAACTAACATTCCACTTAGACAACTCTTGTGATCTTCTTCAAACAACAGAACTGTCCTGTAGGGATTAAAATTTCTTAATATCAGCATACTATTTCCACTTGTTATGCAGATAATGGTGTTCTATGGTGGTCTAGTCATGATATATATATATATATATATATATATATATATATATATATATATATATATATATATAGATATTTATATATCTATATATATATCTATATATATATATATATATATAGAGAGAGAGAGAGAGATAGACGGATATAAAACTGATCTTCTTCAAATGTTAGATACCTTTGGACAAATTTTAGATCTCACACTTAACAAATTATTTTTCTCACTTAATGTTGCATATATGCAATGGGTGCCCCAGTTCATAAATATGAGAATCTACTGCTCCACTACTCATAACTGTACAGGTAATAATCTTTCATATATTTTACATTAACGTATTGAAATCAATGTTAAACCAAATAAAAGGACAGCTTAAACAGATGCAGTGCATTATATTTTCTCTTTCTTGCTACGGTCAATGCACTTAAAATTATGGCTCTTCCCAATTTCATTTTATTAGCTTAATATTTGGTCCAAATTCATGTCTGTTTCTTCTGGCAAATTTCAAATGATCAGTTCTAACTTCTTGAAGGGTTGTAAGACCCCTAGAATTTCCAGAAAATACTTTCATTTCCCTTCCTGCCCCTTTAGGAGGCACAGATCTTTTCAATTTCCACACTAATTTCATTGCTGCAGTCCTCCCCCACCTCCCATCTGGTTACCAACTGAAAATGAAGTGTTCAGTTTACAATGTCATCAATCAAACTTGGTGTACCAGGGAAAGTTATGGAACTCAGATGTAGCAGAATCATATATATGTAATTTCTTCTGTATCTATAGATCTTATACATTCGATCTCTAGGATCACATTTGGCACTCTGGTCATTATTAAATTTATCAAACTCCACTATGTTAGAAATCTTGGCTAGACAAAGGTTTCATTTTCTGTTATGATCTGCTTTCCCATCACAACAGTGTCTTCTTCACATTTCATGGATGTTATAGATGATTCCATCCAGTTTCAGATTCACCTTTGTTAATGCCTCTAGCTGAGGGCATTGTTCCTTAAAGAAGTCCAGTCTACCTTTTAAAAATGTATGAATGTTTCAGAAAACTGCACTGTGATGGCATTTGCTAAGGATAAAGGAAGCCAAGATCCTCTGCAAGAGATTTCTATGTCCCATTGGAACAAACTGATTTGAAATCATTTCATAAGTCCCTAGCATTATTCCTCTCGCATTATAAAATCCTACATCAGTGGCATAACTTTCCTGTGTGACTTTAGCATAAAGGCTTATTAGTGAATAATAACAGAGATGCTGGAAGACAGCTGCTGAATACATACGCTGGGTCTGTCCATCTGAAGCACATATATCTGGCACAGAGTTAGGGATGTTGCATTCTCTGTACTGAGAAAAAATCTGTCCCATTAAGCAATCAAACCAATATTTTGGCTTTTGGGTTTTGGCTCATTTGGTATGTCATTTCCTAAACATGAATATTTCTAGTTCAGGTTGGAGATTTTAATTGTCTCTGATATTATTTTTAGGTTCTGAAAAACAGCTCCAGAAGACATCAGCAGCTACCTCTTTATGTATGAACTTAAACTAGGGACATGTTATAAGCTCGCTCAAAGCAAGCAAGATTTTAAGAACTACTGGGACTTTTTTCCTTTATTGTTATGACCTTACAGTATGAGTTAATCATTCTTAGTATTCTGTCTCATTATTATATGTTCAGTTTTATTTTCTTCAGTGTATCAAAACACACACAATTTCAGATTATTGGAAATGTTAATTCCTTTAATGACTACCACCAAAAATATATTAATGCTGTGTATTTTACTATTTTATTATTTCTACTGAGTTTTTTACATGTTTCTTATATTGTATGTGTTACCTTCTATAGATGATAAAATTAATACAATAAAATGATTCTAAAAAAATAAATAAAGAGTAATATAATTTTAACTTTTGGTACTGAGATTCACTGTATAACTTCACAGATATCAGTGGAGTCCAAAGAGCAAGAAGTCTATTTTAGAAAATAATTTGTAAAGCTGCAACTGAACATTATTATCATGAAAAACAGTATTTAGCACTAAGAGAAATCAAGAAAAAAATGCAGGTGATGCAGATCTTGGACATTTTAAATCTGGAAGGAGAACTAGTTTTCAGCGATGTGCTATGTGGCCCTAAGAATGTGAAAAAGCTGGACGAAGACTCAACATGATACTGGTTTGCAAACTTGGAAGAACTACTAGCTGAAAGAAATATAAACCTGACATCATATGGATGATTATCAGGAATGATCCAGGACTGTCATGTTCTCCTCAGCATGATCATTTTATTAAAGTACAAAAAGATTCAGTAAAAATTTCAAAATGGTACAATGTTTACTTTACTTTGACTATGAATCATTGAAGATAAATCTGCCAAGGGTTGAAGTCTATTGCCCAAAAATAAAATACCTCAAAACCTCATTGTAAATGTTTTTGCAGGGGGCGCCCCAGATGTCTAACAGCTTTCCCCTACCCACTATCCAACCTCTTCTTTAAAACTCTCACAGATGCACTATATATTATTATCACACATTACTTACAAACTCACTTCCACCTACTCCCCACTGCCCCATCTATACCCACTAACTCTCCCCTAGACTAAGTTGAAAAGCTTTCCCTTAAAATGTCAATGAACTTCATATGAACTTGTCTATATTCTCCTCCTTTGACAAACTGACTAGTATTTTTAGGTTTTCCTTTCTTCTCTTATCTTCATTACATCTTCAAGATTACCAATCTATTATTTTTTAGTTTTTCCTTTCTTGTCTTATCTTCAGTACATCTTCAAGATTATCCCTACTAAACATACTGTATGAACAACAATCATATGTTACTACCTGCTATACTTTTAATTGTATGTCTAAACCACTATGCTTATGTAAACATCTTATGCAATCATATGTTATTGTCTGCTATATTTTATAACTGTATGTGTAAACCACAATGCTCATGCAAATATCTTATGTATAGTAAGTTTGCAATTGTTAGGGAGCTTTTCTCCCAGGGCCTCCACTGAAAATGGACAGCTCTGTCCAGTCAGACCTTCCCAGTAAACAAATGTAAAATAAATAAATAAATAATGTCAGGGGCAAGAATCACACTATATATATATATATATATATATATATATATATATATATATATATATACACACACACATATATATATATATATATATATATATATATATATATATATATATATATATATATACATGTAGATATATGCCAACTCAAAAAGATAGTGGGGTTGTGCCAAAATGGGCATTACTACCTTACCAAAGCAGCAACAATGATTTTCTATGGAGGAATCCTGATCCTTGGCATCTTGAGCCTCAGGTAATTGACAATAGAGAAATCAATCTTCATCGACCAGTAGAGTAGCTTCTCTACATAGTGAAAATACTACAAGACATTAGTTTTTGTTCCAGGGAACCAAGAGTAAATCTATTATAACTGAAGGGGTTAAGTGCTTGAAGAGCATTAGCAAGGAAGTAAGTTTCTCAACACAATGAACTTCAAGAACAAGAAATCATAACTTAGTAGGAAATTAGTGCGTTGCTGGATATAATATAAGAAAGCGATTTTTCACTAGGAAAGTAGAAGATTAGTAGAACATTCTATGAACACAAAAAACAACAAAACAGAGGACAATAAGATACTTAGGTAGTATATGATAGAAATGAAATGACACATTTATATGGAATTAAAGCACATCGGATGGCAAACTAATATAAGATATTGACATGTCAGATATTAACAAGGAGAGGAAGAAGAAGAAATAAGTGTGAGTCATGGGATCCATCTCTGTCATCAAATGCCATACTTTTACTTTATGCATGTAAAGGTAAATCATACCTCTCAGAAAAAAGGACTGTTTACAAGTCCTATAGAATGCACTAGATTTAGTTATCATTTTAAACATTTTATTATTTTTTACTTTATTCATATCCCTTTCTGAAATTATAAAATACTTCAGGTAGAGATTAGTTAAAATGGGATCCCAGTCAAAAATTTGAGTCTCAATAGTGGGAGTCCCAGCACACTGAAAACACAATCCTGTTGTTTTAATTTGAGGTTGTTATATCTCTGAGTAGGGGGAATGCTCTAAGATAATATAACCTCGGACTTAAAGTAACCTTCTAATTAATACTTGCAGTTATGCAATTCTGAGGACAGATAACATTTTCAGTCCCAAAAAAAAGAGTTTACACAAGGATTACAATTTTTACTTGGACTTTAGACAGAACCCACTCCACCATAAGAGAGCTTGCAGTCTCACCCAAATGGGGATTATAAAGAAACATCATCCCACTACAAAATGGTGATTATACTCAACACAATGGTGCCATTTTCTTTGCTAAACAGTCGTCAAGGATAACATGATATTTTTAAGCAATATTCCATGATTGTGTGTCGTTTATTAGGATTTACCCACAGTTGGTGTGGTTTGATCATGGGGCAAACTGCAGTGGATTATTGCTACTATACAATTACATTATTTAAGAAAGAAATTGCTTACCTTTATTAAATAATGTATTTGCATAAGAACACTTCAGTCTTCTTACTTGATATTTTCCCTGTATTGATGTACTGTGTATGTATATGGGACTTACATTCCCATGCTTGCACAGTACATCAGTGCAATAGATGCGATGGAGAAAACAGAATTGCCGTTGCTGTTTTTTTTTTTTGTTTGTTTTTTTTGCACTATTAAAAAAATACCCTGGGATCCATGAAGCTTGCGCCAGGTGCAGGCATAGAGTAGGCCGTATAACGCCAAATATGGCCGCCGAGCGATTCAGGTACGATCCAATTCCATGTGCACTACCAGTGTACGCCAGATCTGCGCAGCTATCAGCTCATGTATGCTAATCACCCCATGCGCAGTAGTGCAGCATGCAAATGAATGTACATAGCGATTCATGAAGTGGTGCAGGCATAGTGTAAGCATACAGAAATGTAAACCAAAAAAAAACGGTTTACATTTTTCCAAACAGAACATCGGAGCCATGAAAGTGGACCAAACTTACGTATTACAAAGTTAACATATGCCAATGGCTAAATATACAGCGTGGCATAAAAAACACACACAACACATAAAAAATAACATTTAATGTCATGGACACACTAACGCAAAGTACAACCGCAGGGCATGTGTGCGCAAATGGGAACACAAGGAAAATATATACAGATGTCATAAAATTATAATGTAACACAAATCATGATTTTGCCATAATAGTCAATGGTATGCATGCTACACCACAACCAAGATGCAAGGGTTGCTAAGGGTCTGTGACAGTGTTTGGCGCGGTAACTATGAATTAGTAGTCAGTGCCATGCAAATAAGGCAAGTAATACTGAATCGCAAATGTCCCGCCGGCCTAAGGATGTACCATACGGTGCAGCGGTACAACACCGAGGAGTGGCCTGGAGGTATACATGACATCAGCAGTGGGGTGTGCCACCATAGCTGTAAGCACATTGGAGCATTGCTAATCTGGGTTGCCCATTGCTAAGCAAAGCCGCAGGATAGGGTTGTGGATGTAGCCATAGCTTTGCTTAGCTGAGAGCACACATGGTGACCGAAAGCGCATGTGTATATGGATGACAACGCTCTCGAAACCTTGTAAACGGCTGCGTGCAGCACGCACCACAGCTGAAACAGGAAGGTTACAGGAAGACAATAAGGAAATGCTGCAGTAGGGTAATTGGAGTACAACTGAGTAATTAACACCTATTAACTCACAGTGGGCCATTGACGGTAGCTAACAAGGCTGCTAGTAGCAACCTGCAGAACAGGATAGGGGAGGTGCCGGATTGCAAAGAAAAGAGAACTGTCACCGCAGAGCAAAGCAAACCTGCAGTAGATCAGCTATAGAACACATTTCGCAACACAATCCTGGGTTGGGAAAGTACAAAACAAGAAAGCAGGCTGATGGATGCATGCCTGACAATGGGAGGGGAAACGTTATGAAAAGTGAAGGTAAGGGCAAAAGGTGATCCATGGCAGCTAAATGTAATTCAACACCAAAGGCACCACAATAGCAGTACCTGCGGTAAAACACATAAGTAAGATACCCTGCAGCTCTGATTGTACATACACACCCTATGACATCATCAGATTTCAAAGCACAATAGTATAAAGTGTGAAGGCACCTCACACACTCGTGTATTCCCAAACACTGCACCATCAGTGTAAACAGATGGGGAACTTTTACAATGTACTTGTTGGGAGCTGCCATAGCTGTGATTCATCACCATGTGTTGGTGACTGAAGGTGGTGTGGAGGATGATGCTGACAACCACCTCAGGCCCCGGAGGAGGAGAAGAGTGTTCACACCAAGGGTAACCTACCAGGTGCTAGATGATCTGGAGATAGTAGAGCGTTACAGGGTGGACAGGGACATCATACAGCAAATCATTGAGCTGTGCCGGCCACGCCTCAGAGTCAGAAACAACAGAGAGGAACCCATCCCAGTGGACATGAAGGTATGTGTAAGCTTGAGAATACTAGCCACAGGTACCTTTCAAAGGCCAACTTGAGATATCATGGGGATCTCATAGGCATCAGCATCCAGGGTACTCCACCAGTTCCTGGATGCCATGTTACCACATGCCAATGAGCATATATACTTCCCCCGAACTCAGGAGGAGTTGGCCAGCAATATGCACCTCTTCCACCATGTGGCAGACTACCCAGAGGTACTGGGTGCAATAGACTATATGCACATACATATCACGTCACCACCTGGTGAGCATGGTAGGCGCTACATAAACCGCAAGGGATACTACTCCATCAACTGCCAGGTCATGTGCAATTCCCAGGGCATTATCACGGATGTGTGTGCTGACAGCCCTGGAAGCTACCATGACTCCCACATCTGGCATGCCTCAAAGCTGTACCAGGTATTTGTCAGGGGGGACATCCCATATGGCCACCTTGTGGGGGATGTTGACTATGCACTGGAACCGTGGATGATGACTCCCATCAGAAATGCACACACACACACACATGCAAGTACGCCATAATGAGGCACACGCACAAACCAGAATCATCATAGAGCATGTCTTTGGGATGCTGACATCACGGTTCCATTGCTTGGACATATCTGGTGGAGCCTTGCAGTATTCTCCAGGCACGTGTGCCCACATCTTCATAGTATGTGCCATGGTACATAATATGATACTGCGGAAACAGCTGCAGCAGGGACATAATGGCGAAGGCCCTCACAGCCCACTGCAATTGCCAAGAGCATCACAGGCACAGAGGGATTCAGACCATGAACACCCTGTGTCAACCCCAGTAGGCAGACGGAGGCATGCCCAATATACCCATGCCTTGGCAAAGAGGGAATGTATAGCACATACACTGACAGTGTAGGCCCCTATGGACTGACACACTTCTCCACTTGCACACACAGTAAAATGGATGGCACACACACACGACCACCTGTAAATTTTCATGTATAGGTGGTCTACTGTGTGCATCCTACATAGGCAGCCCTCAACTATTGCACACACAACAGCTATTGGTACAAGGTAAGTCAACATCTGAACAGTAAATTAAGCTAACAGCATGTGTTGATACTGTATGTATAGGTTCCTAGGTACATCGGTAGGTACATGCCTAATTGTCAGAGGCCATTCATCAGCCTAGCCAAAATGTGTCTGCTGTCACCACCCCATTGATTAACTAACTGTCCCTCTGTGGAGCAGAGCCAATTGCAGGATCCCTGGGGTGTAACCACTGTTCCCCACACACTCTGCAAGGATTCCCTGGTGTGTTAATGAGGGGCTCCATATAATGTAATCAGGGATGTAGTTCCAAAGCATGGGGAGTACCCATGACAGGTATCTGTCACCCCAGCATTCTCCAGTTATGGTTGTGGCAAGGTGTAGCACATTACAGTGTATGGCTCACTGTGACATGGATTCCCATAGCTGGAGCACATCCACTAAGCATCACTTGGACATACCATTAATAGGTATCATCCATATGTAAACTAACTGATTTACACATTTGTTTTCAGTATGGAGGAACAGCCATAGTACAGTCCACATACTAAACACCATAACACTTGTACATATCCCAGATGCCCCAGTGGTAAAGCCACTGACTGTCTCATGCATGTTCCCAGTTCCAAGACCTGCAAGGGCTGTTACGTAATTCCGATGTCCCGAATAATGGATGTTGGATGCAGGTCATTAGAGCACGTTTAAGCACATGTTAGCAGGTTTTTGCACCGGCAAGTGCTGGTAAGCGTTGTTTAAACATGACTACATGGATATGCGCAAAACAGGTCTAAGCTTTGCTGAATATCATGCAGATCACGGGCAAAGCTGGCCAGAACTGCTGAAATTTGTGTTATTCACTTTTGTGCCAATAGTGCCTGCTCTGAGAGGTAAAACAACCACTGCCAGTTGTAGAACACGCAACCATGTACACAGTCACCTACCACTAAGCTACCTAAGATGTATCATTGGCAGGTGTGTATTGTGACAGGTTAAAACACAAAAGGGCGGAGTTCAGGAAATAGTATACACTGCCATGTACCCAACGAAAGGTGTGTTTTCTCTCTCTCTCTCTCTCTCTATATATATATATATATATATATATATATATATATATATATATATAATATAGAGATAGAAAGGGTGATAGAGAGATATATGTCGATATATACGGATATACATATATATGCAAATATATAGATAGGTTAACAACATGTACACAACCATGGAGGTACATATAAATAGGATACTACCAAATACCGAATGCTTTACATACCGACACGCGTAATCACAAGGCTTAAAGACCGAAAGACTACAGTACCGAAACACTAGAACCACAAGTACTATTATCATGATGTTAAGGGACATTTAGTTAGTGCTTCTGGTGCTGCGGTCCAGGTAGGTACTGTGTTTAAGTGTGTTTCTGATTGCTGTAGTGTGTGTAAGTATGTGTTCTGAGTGCGGTGTGTGTTTCCGTGGGACTGCAATGTGTGTGTGTATTTGCTTTGTGTATCTGTTCGTGCTATCTTGGAGGTAGATTATTGCAGTAGGTGTGGTGTGGGGGGCGTAGCCACCCACATGGGGTGTGTATGGGGCATGGCCACCATGCCATACATAGTGTAGGATGGTTTGTTTGGATGTGATGGGTAGCAGTGTGTCTGTGTGTGCGTGTGTTCTGTGTTTGTGTTAGTTCTGGGAGTTTGACTGTCGCGGGTTTGAGTGTTCGGTATTGTGGGGTTTGGGAGTCTGTGAACGGTAATGTGGTTGTTGGAAGTGTGTGCGTTCCGAATATATGGGTATGCCGTAAACAGCAGTTGAAGTCTTCAAATACGTGCACAACTTGGACCATAGCAATCACACATTCCGCCATGACCAAACGTTATGAAGAAAGGATATGGAGACTATATTATAGCAATTATATAATGCCATTATTTAAGAAAATAATTATTTTTCTTCTTAAATAATGTCATTATAGCAATAACCGCCTGGGTGGGTAATGCTGATTTACCCACGGTTGTCTTTGTTTGGCCACTCGGGCTTCACCCTCGTGACCAAACCACACCAACCATGGGTAAATTCAGCATTACCCACACCCAGGCATGGGTTATTGCTATAATACACTATTACAAATATGTGCTATGGACATGAGCTAAAGATAGGGTTACCACCTGTCCCACCTTGCGAGGGGCAGTTCCTCTATGTGTGATAGTGTCCTGACCAAAATGAGTACAAATACTAATGTCCTACAATCTCGAGATGTTCTGCATGTTCCATATTTAATGTAATGGTTGCATAAAATAGTCATCTGTATCTAAAATACCTACATGTAACAAGAAACAGGATAAGCAAGTAAACCACTACAAGAATATAAGCTTTTATATAGGCATATATGTATATGGTTGCCACCCGCCCCGTTGTCAGTAGGACACTCAAGGGTTGAGCTTTCTCATCCCGCTTCCCGCATTCACCAATGGGACTTTAAAAGTCCCATTTTCCCCTTTTCGCGCTCGCAAATTGCCGTTGCTGTGGAAAAGCTGAAAATACTTCCGGTTTTTCCACGGCAATGCAGCTACATCACCAACCCAGACCTGCAGTTAGAGGGATTCCCTGCTAGGTCCGGGTGGTGTAATTTAAACAGTAATTGTCTGCAAGGATTGGAGGGGGCGGGGATTTCCTTAGAAGAGCCCAATAAAGGTCGCAGCTGTAGAGCAGTTTGTTTTAGTGCTCTACAGCTGCGAAGGAAAAAAGATCTGAAAATTCAGCCAGCAAAGAAGCCAGCCAGCCAGCAAAAGAAGCCACCCAGCCAGCCAGCCAGCCAGCAAAAGAAGCCAGCCAGCCAGCAAAGAAGCCAGCCAGCTAGCCAACAAAGAAGCCAGCCAGCCAGCAAAGAAGCCAGCCAGCCAGCAAAGAAGCCAGCCAGCCCACCAGCAAAGAAGCCAGCCTGCACGGGAGCCTGCTAGCCAGCAAGGGGGCCTGCCAGCCAGCCCAGCCACTTGAGCAGACAGAGCCAGTCATCCAGCTAGCCATTCCATCAGGAAGGAAGCAAGCTAGCCCAGCAAAAACTGTGATAGTGGTAAGTATATAACATAGTATTTTGTGGCTTTAGTTATTTAAAATGGGAATATTGTACTTTATTTAAGTTTTTAATGTTTAGAGGTAGATGAGGATGTAGTATGCAGTATTTAAATCTATGCAGTGGTTATTTTGAGATTTTTGAGTAGTAGTTTAAAATGGGAATATATTGTTGTTTAATTTTTTAATGTTTAGAGGTAGATGGGGGTGCAGTACACAGTATTTAAATCTGTGCAGTGGTTATTTTGAGATTTTGGAGTAGTAGTTTTTAAAGGTATAAAGCCTATATGTATATGTAATTGTTATTGTTCATGGGGGTATGATTTGGAAGCATTACTTTTAAAAGGCTGAAGTGTGTGTATAGAAGTTGTTTATTTCTGGTGGGGGGCAGTGAAATATAAATTTAGTGTGATATATTTCTATTGTCGTAGCTTTTTCTGGGTATTTTCTGTTTGCAGATAGAAAATGTTCGAGCATAGTTTGCACTTTTTGTGTGGAAATGTGTGCAATTTAATGCTGTTTTCAGAAAGTTAGGATATACGTTAGGATATAAGTTAGGATATACTGTTTGGGTAATTTTTCCTGTTAGTTCTTGCAAGTCAATGTGTATGTGGTACAAGACTACCTTTTGAGGGGGAATGTTAACAGTTAATGTAGTGTATTTATTATTCTAGTAGGTACATGTTGCCAACTAGCTGAAGCTGTTTCAAGATTATTTTCATTTATACTTGTAAATGTGTGCATTTATTTTTGTATGCATTTTTAATAAGGTTAAAATGTCCTGCTTTGCTTGTAATGTAAATATGGGTGTGCTGCTTTTACTTGGGCCTATTTATTGCATCACTGTGCTGGGTAAATTACTCTTAATTGCTATGTTTTGAGGTAAAAGGAGCCCATGGAGTCTGCTGTAGATTGTAGTTTATTTTACTTCTCTTGCAAAACGTATTTTTAAAAGTTAAAATGTTTACGGACTTTTTTCCTGTTTATTTTTTTTTGCGGATGCATGCTCAGAAGTTAATGCAGTGTATTTGAGATTGTGCTAAACCATGTCGTTGTTACAGGGTAGTTTGCTTTTATAAGTAGCAAAGTTTGTATTTTGTGTTTTAGTGATGTCTTCAATAAACTTACAATGTACTGTTTTCATTATAATCTGATTATGACCATTGCTGCTGTTGGGCATGTTCATTAATAGATCATTACGCTGTGTAAATTAGTGCCATACATTTCTTTTAACTGCTGTGGTCAAAAGCTAAATCAGGTCTATGGTATCCACTGTGCATTCTCATTAATTTTAGTGTTTTTTTGGTTCAGTGAATGTGGTTAACTTTTTTTTCTTGAGGGGTGGGGTGAGGTAGGCATGTTCGGTGGTAAAAATAATGTATTTCATTTTCTACAAGCTGTGTTAATGTTAGTTTTCAATGGCCAAAATGCCCCTACATTACCTCATTTACTATTTGACCCTTTTCAAACTGTTTGTAATAACTCTTTTCTGCTCCATTCCTTGGTTCTTTCGCATGCCAATGTTTTTCGAGCCAGTTCTTTTGAGTGCCAGTGTTTTTCAAGCCAGTTTTTTCAAGGACCACTGTTTTTCAAGCCATTTTGAGTGCCACCATTAAGCCATTTTTTTCGCATGCCAATGTTTTTCAAGCCAGTTCTTTCAAGTGCCAATGTGTTTCAAGCCAGTTCTTTCAAGTGCCAATGTTTTTCAAGCCAGTTCTTTCGCATGCCAATGTTTTTCGAGCCAGTTCTTTTGCGTGCCAATGTTTTTCAAGCCAGTTCTTTTGCGTGCCAATGTTTTTCGAGCCAGTTCTTTTGCGTGCCAATGTTTTTCGAGCCAGTTCTTTTGCATGCCATTGTTTTTTGAGCCAGTTCTTTTGCATGCCACTGTTTTTCGAGCCAGTTCTTTTGCATGCCACTGTTTTTCAAGCCAGTTCTTTCATGTGCCAATGTTTTTTGAGCCAGTTCATTTGTGCCTACAGCAGTATGTTACTGCACCCTACTAACACAGTTTTGGTAAATATGTTGCATATCAGGTAAGTACAGATTCAAGCATGAAGAGAGCAGCAGCTTCATCACAGTCAACCATCAGCAAGAGAATGTGCAAGTGGCAGGATGTTTGGAAAACAGAATTCGACTGGATCGAGAGATGCAGTCATGTCAAAGCGTTCTGCAGGTACTGCAAGAGAGAATTTCTAGTGACCCACGGTGGAAGAAACGATGTTGCACGACATGAGGCAACTGAACAACATAAGACTGCTATTCTTCAAGCTAAATCCACTCACCTGATGACAAAGTGGGCAAGGAATACAAACCTTGAGGGACCAGAATTTAGGATCATTGCAGCAGAAGCCTCTGAGGTGTTCCATGCTGTTAAGCACAATATTTCCTATAATAGCTTGGACTGTGCAGTAAAGTTGGCCAGCCAGTTGTACAGTGACTCAGACACTGCAAAGAAACTATCTTGTGGAAGAACCAAGGCTGAAGCCATAGTTGAAAATGTTTTGGGACCGTACTCATTGGAATGCCTCCTGCATGACCTTCAAAAACCAGGCACTTCATTTGCAATTTCATCAGATGCTTCCAATAAGGGGAATATAAAATTATTTCCACTTGTTGTGAGGTATTTTTTTAAAGAAGAAGGGGTGGTGAATTGTCTTTTGGACTTCTATGAAGACCCTGATGAATCTGCACAGGCTATTTCACAGCAAATTTCCAACATTACGGAAAGGCACTCCTTGCCCTGGAACAGCATTTCAGATTATGGGGCTGATAATGCCAGTGTGAACTATGGGAAGAAATCTGGTGTGTATACCAGATTAAAGGAAAAGTGCCCATCACATCAGAAGGTTAACTGTGTTGCCTACATCATTCACAATGCAGCCAAAAAAGCTGCAGCACAACTACCGTACAACATGGAAGTATTTGTAATGAAACTTTTCAGCCACTTCTCAGGTTCTGCCACAAGGACCAGAGACTTGAAAGACTTCTTTGAGTTTTGTGGCATGGAATTTGAGAGTCTGTTATGACATGTGCCAACAAGGTGACTGTCACTACTCCCAGCCATTGAAAGAGTAAGTACATTAGAAAAATCAGCACTTACTGCCATGGAAACTTTTTGTGTAATAGTCTCTCTGAAGCAAAAACTGCAGGCAAGAGCTGAAGGTGCTTTCTTTTGAGGGAAACTTAGGGCACTTATGAGCACATTAGATAGCACTTCTGCTAACAAACTGAAAAGAGACTTCATTGTGCTCTTGGAGACAGCAGTGAAATACCTGGAACAGTGGTTTGATTATACTGAAAGCAACTACTTGTTTACACTATCTAAATTATCTCTAAATGAGCCCTTTGCTTTCAGTGACTTACTTAATGTGACCATTGCCCTGAGTATGCAGGATGTAGATGAAGATTATCTTTTTAGGAACTACTTGGCAATTAGGCCCTTTCTGGAACAGTTATGTAACACAAGCTTGACCCCAGGAGAGAAGTGGCTGAAGCTTTTCAAAGGGCCTGAACTGACTACACTATATCCGGTAATTGTTAGGGTTTTATCTATACCGACCTCAAACGCATTTGCAGAAAGAGTTTTTTCTTTGGTGAAAGGTAAATGGACAGATGTGTGAAACCGATGTAGTGTGGACTTGTTAAAAGCCAAACTAATGATGACTGTAAATTACCGGATGAAATGTTGTGACTTTTACTCAAATATTATTTCAAATCGGGCCCTTCTTCAAGCCATAAAATCAAATTCAAAATACACTTTTAAAAAAAAATTGATTTAGTGTACTAGTGTGCAGTATAAAGTACTAGGGTGCAATTTGTAATTTTGTGTTCTTTGTTTAGCATTAATTTGCTAGTGTGCAGTATGTAGTGCTAGGGTACAGTATGTAGTTTTGTGTTTTTTCTTTGCTTTAGCTTTAATTGATAATAAAAAGTCTTAATTTTATACTTGGCTTGTATGTGATATGTAGATTTTTTTAAGTTTTCTTTCTGAATAGTCATGGTTGGTTTATGAATTTTTTTAACTTTTTAAATAAACAAGTGTCTGTTTAATGAGTAGTGTGTTTTTTATTCCTTTAAAGTTTATTTACTGTTACAACTGAGTAATGTGTGTTTTTGCAGTAATAGTTCACTTCATTTAAATGGTTTGTTTTCAGTATGCTGTAATGTCACAATGTTGTATCCATAACTGTAATACTGCATCTCCTTTAACACCTCTGGTGATATTGTGGTGGAGGTGTGGCCAGTGTCATATCGACGACACCCCTATCCTATTGGCCACACCCCTATCCTATTGGCCACACCCCCATGCCCCACTTTGGCCTTGTTAAAATGTGGCAACCCTATATATGTAAAGTTCTATACTTTGTACTGACCATGGGTAAGCGTCGGCCTCTAAAATCCGAAGTGTGTCCTGCAAATGTCCCACTATGGCCATTTGAAAAGGTGGCAACCCAAGCCAGAGAGGTTCAGTCACCAACACAACTCCAATGAGTGCAAATATCTGTGACAGAAATACATGAGACAGCTTTCATGTAGCAACATTTCATTACATACAGATGTATTTCCGAAGGGATTGAAGGACCAACATCACCTGCATGCTATATAGGAACCAATTAACAATGGCTTAATGAATAAGCCTGCAATAACCATAGTATTAGTCTACTAAATGATAGGTCTTCAATTAGGGAAGGAGCCCTCAACACATATGGAATATGTATAAATGCAGTTCCTACACACCTTCATCTGCTATGTACACCCACCTACATCTCCCCCACACCCAAAACAATTGCAATACAGACTGTAATAACATCACAAACATCCACTCATTCTATAACATCTGCAGAAGCCTTAACATACCTTGTGAGAGACACATTATAATGGCCCTATATGAAATCGTTGCTGTTGTACAATGGAACAGACGCCGATGTTACAGGGTTTGTTTGCAATAATCCCATATCAGACGGCTGATATGACAGCTACACTCACATGTAGAACTACATCCTCTAGCCATTACACACAATCCACGGGGGCCATGAAGTTAAAATATCTCTATGTCTCTCCATATAGCTGTTGCAATTCATCACAAACAACACATTCAGGCCATCTTTCTCGAAGGTAGGGCAAAGGGACAATGGCCAAGTGGAGTATTCAATTATACCCCACTGTTGCCATGTAATTGGCTAATGGAGTAGCTGCACAGCTTATGTGCATGTAATCATCTACTCTGGAACACCAATTGGTGGCAAGATACCACATGTTACTGGTATCTACGTATAAAAGGATGGCTTGTCATACATTCAAACCATATCTACATATGAGAAAACCATTAAAACAGAAAAGGAATAGGACTGATATTATTGTCAACTCGGAATACTAATAAGGTATGTAGAACACTCAGCATGTTAGTGTATGTAGTGCCTGTTCTGTATTAATGAAAGTGTACACAATGCATATAGTGGGAAAAGGTATTATGTAGTGATGTATTGTTGAGCATAGTAATGCTCATAGAAATTGTGTGTACTGCTGTGGGCCACAAGGTAAACACCTCATACACCACAAGGGATGCTGCATAAGGACTTTAAACACAACAATTCCACTCCAGCCACTGTCAGTGGCAGGGTTTGTCCAACAAGTATGTGCCATAACAGGGGATAGTATATGTTGATATACTTTAACAGTAGGCATATGTATGGGCATATAACTGAGAATAACATGTCCAAGGTGGTCCTGCTGTGCAATTATGATTTGCATAGTGCGATACTGTTGCAAAAATGTGAAATGTACAGTATTGTAGGTAGATATGTCTAGCATTTTACATAGCATTACTGTTATATTATGCAAACATCAGGTATGTCTATTGGCATGTACAATACACAATAACAGGATACATATGACTTGTAGTCACCAGACAGTGTATCAGCATGATAGCTAATTGAAATGGAAGAGCTAGTCAATTATCCATGCACAAAGGACATGTAATAGCTTCATAGGTTCATAGTTAGGTACTATGCTGTCGGGCCAAGTCCATTCATAAGCCTAACTACAGTGTTTTCACTTGCAGCACCTCCCTAGGTTAGTGTCCTGTGCCTGTGAACAGCAGAGCCATTCATTTCCTGCACCTCTGTACAGCAGAGCCACTGCAGTGATCCCTGGTGTACATGTCTGTCTCCCATCCACCCATCGAGGTATCTCTTGAAGAGTGCTAGTGAGGGTCCCTGCCTGATGTACATAGGAATCATGTTCGAAAGCATGGTGAGTGTCCGGGTCAGGAATGCATCCCTCCAGCACGTCCTAGTCATCATTGTGTTTAGGAACATATCCCAGAGCATGTGGCTCTCAGTGGCTTTTGCTTATGTTGCTTATGTGGAGCATATCCATCAATATTGTTTTGGACATGGGCCTTGTATGTTCAGCAGAGATCACCTCTGAGTATGTGGTATGCAAATGAGTACAGTTGGGGTTTCTGTACTTGGGCTGCATACGTCATCCTTCAGAGGTCAGTAATCCTCTTGGTGTGGTAATGTTGTGGTATTTAAAGCCGTTGCTGTTGTCAAGTAAGGTACATCCCAAATGGGGTGTTGTACCCTTTAATGTGTTTCATAAGTCATGAGTAGAGAGGCACAATGGCTGCCTTTGTTCTGGCTACAAACCAATTAGAGATTAGGGTGGCCACATAGAAGGATATCCACACCACCTTGGCAATATGGTTATCAAAGGAGTGGATGCTATTACTTGGGTTCTAAGATCCCTTATTATGTCTTATGTATGTAGGGGACTACCACCTATGTGATAGTCTGTGGGTGATTGGAGTAATCCAAAGAGGATGTCTATGCACCTTGTGGCATGCAGCTTGAGGCCATGTTATTGACACCAGGTATCTGTCCCAGTGACACCCTTATGGAGGGTGTCTGTATCAGCTGGTGAATCAATCATAGCCCCTAGTTTGCAGTCATCTGCAAACCTATTCAGGGTAAGTCCTTCTGTGCTAGCCTGTACCTCAGAGAAGCATATACCGAACATGAGGGGCCCTATGACTGAGGACTGGGGGACACCAATTGTAACTGATTTAAAGTAGGAACTAGGGTATGCTACCCTCACTGTGTGGGTTCTGTCCATGAGCCACTTTGCATAACATCTCATGACGTAGGGGTTGATGTGCAGGTGGATGTGTATGTTGACAGTACCAGAATGGGGAACGGTGTTGAAAGCCTTTGAGAGGACAAGGTAGGCTGTGTGGACCTCCTTACCCTCATCTACTGCCTTGGTAACTGTCTCAAAAAACTCCACCAGGTTTAGGAGGCATAGTCTGGCCCTAACAAATCCAAACTGGGTGGGATCAAAGGTTTGTAGGCCACCAATGTCTCTGTGAATGAGATCCATGATGATGTGTGCCATAGCCTTGCAGAACAGTCTAGTCAGGCGTATAGGGCAATAGTTCCCCATGTCCATTGTGACGCCACCTTTGTGAAGTGTGATAACTGTTGCCATGTGCCATTCAGGGGCCACAATGCCTGATGCAAGGCTATTAGTGAATTTGGTGCCCAAGTGGGGAGCCATTTTATTCTAAAATTCATGGAAATCTCAGCCTGGGATGTTGTATGGTTACATGGATTTTGTGTTCCTGGCTTTAGAGAGTGCAGCTCTGAAATGCATAGTTGTGATCGCAGGGACTCTGCATTGTTCCTGTATAGATTTGGGCCCTTTAGGGTGTGAGAGGGGTGTAAAGTTAGCACTGAACCTATCTGCCAGGATGTTGCCAATATCAGTTGGTTCTGTAATGTTCATGCCTAACTGCTGTATGTCAGAGCAGATGTGGGTATCACCCATCAAGAGTAGTGACATACCTCTAGAATGCTTTGTGGTAGTCCTTGGAATGAGTCGCAGTAATGTTTACGTAGCTAGCTTTGGAGGATGTGATAAGGGATCTCAGATTCCTACTGAGGCTGACCAGGGAGCACCCCCACTCATGGGATTGTACTCTACTTTGCAACAGTCTCCTCCTTCTGTTGTACATTATGTCCATGGCAGTGGACCACCAGAGTGGCATCTGTTTTCTGGTGGGTACCATCATGGCTCTGTTTGGGATAGCATGATCCATGCAGTAGTGTAAGTGCTAATTAAGTGCAGTTGTGTAAGATTCAGCAGTTGTAATTGTATTGTCCATCTGCACGGGTGTCATGACATTTACTACTGCTGTCATAAGAAGCCTGAAGTTGGCTTTGTAGAAATATTGTGCTGTATTTTCCATAAAGGGTGTGGTGCTGGGATGTGGATAACAAGGGTGATTAGCATACGTTCGGATCTGACCAACAAGGAGATAACCCCAGGTGTGGAACACCAGTCACACATGTTGGTAATGACCAGGTCTAGGATATTGTTGACCCTGGTGGTGGTGTGGATAGGCTGATCGAGCCGATTGGAGGTTATGAATCCCAGAAAGCATTGGCCTAATGTGTCGGTACATGAGTAGGTATCCCAGTTAATGGTGGGGTAGTGTCAGTCGCACATCAGTAGTTTCTGTTTGAACCCTGCTTTCCAGTACACCAAGAAGTGAGGACCATTAACCATGGGGTATAGTGTGGAATCTGTAGCAAGCTACAATTTGTATAGCAGTTATGGCCAGAGTTATTTGCACTTGGATTACCTCTGCTGCATTGTGCTAAGCAACCAGCCTGGAGGTGTGTATATCCTTAGGAAATATGGAAACACCTCCACCGTGGGTGTTCCGGTCCTGATTACATGACTGAAAGGTGTGGTATGAATAATAGCCTGTTAGTGCAGGGGTGCTCTCGGGAGCCTAGAAGCAGGTCCCAGTCACTGCAGAGATATCAAAGTGGTCCATTACAAGGAGTGCCTCAGGTGAGTGCGTTTGAGATGAAGATGCCAAGCATTAAGTAGCATTACCCTCAGGTTTTGCTTGCCTGTTCCTGTTATGGTGGTGAATATGTTATTTGATCTGTGCCTAAAACAGGCACTATAGGAGCAGCAAGAGCATTAGACATTATCCATAATCCCAGGGACAACAGGTGCAGGCCATCTGTGCCAAAGCATCGTGTTCTGTCGACCATGTAATTCAAAGCAGACAGATACTGGATACCCCTGGAATGACACCAGAAGCATAGGCAATTGTTGAAGTAAATAATTCAGTCCTTGTACTGCGTTATCAGCCTGGATGAATGCCGAATGCTTCTCAGGGCTAGGGCGATACCTGCCTGGGCTACAAGATTGGAGAGCTATTCCATGTCTCTGTACATGTAGTCCAGGAAGTTACATCTCAGGGCATTCAAACTAACATGGAGAATGACACAGTCATATTGTACCTGTTGAGGACTGACCTGAGTGCATAGGTTATGTTGCGGATCCTGTTACCCGACAGCAAGCTGAAAGTAACTATCACCTTGTGTAGCCTGCTGAGTGGGACATCAGTGTGACTGCCTATAGAGTCACCTATGACCAGTGTGTTGGGTACGTTATATCGCCCTATTGGCTGTAGTTGATGTGCACACTGAGTTTGTGGGCTATAAGTAGTTGGTGTTGTGTTGGGGGATGGGGGCTGCCTGCATTTCTGGTTTGGAGTTCTCTGTTGCCTAGACAGAGTAGTATTGAGAGGGTCTGCAAATGTTGTAGTCTTACTATGTGTAGCCTGTGGTGGTGGAGATCTAGTGAGACTATGTGATGAGTGTGGTGTGGTGCAGACGTTTAACGTCCCCACATGATTGTCAGGTTCAGTCTCAGTTGGAGAGTGCTTTACCTCCAGCATGGCTAGATATGTGCATCTCCCACAGGTTGTAATGTTGTATGTTAGGAGGGGAGTATTGACTGTGTACACAAGACAATTTCTATATTGCCTCATGATGCCCATATTCATCATATAGGCAGGCAATAACACTGGGAAATGACACTTGGACATGCCTGAATATTTAACTATTTCCCACTAGATATGTGAGGAAAGTGTGTACAACAGCTGTGTTACTCTAAGCAAGCGGAAAATGTAAGTACAAACAATGTTTACCTGTAGGAAATGAGGAGGATTGAGTGCTATAGTAATTAGTAGCTCATGAAGTGCTTACATGTTCTGAGCAAGTGCTGAGCATGAATAAGCAATACAGATAAGGTGTGGGATAACATAAACACACTGCTCCCCAACAGGTACACAATCACATATCCATGAACACTACAGAGCCCCTGTAACCATAACTGTGATGGTACAAAGTGCACTCAGGCTGCATGGGACCTGTCAATATCCCTGGTTGTATCATACACATATGGCAAAACAGTTTGCTCTACACATACACATCATGTAAAACATAGCTTCATGTCAGTCTGTGAAAACACTGAATGGTGCACACCAACAGTTATCACAACCCACAAAGTGGAGACCACTCATAATGGGAGGCACTGCACTATTACCCTGCTGAGTCTGGTCTGAAAGTCCATGAACCTTAATCAACGTATATGTGGTTAACAGTACAGATGTAGATGACAGTACAGATGATTTCACACTGTCTACCATACCTGTGACAGGTCATAGGACATCATCACCCATACTGTGTTCCACCTACACTCAGTATACTAGATGTACCTTTGTACATCACAGGAGTGTCCTGCCAGTGGACTGTTGACAGAACCAACACTACAAAAGGTGTCTGTGTAATATGTGCATATCACACCAGTGGCAGCTAGAGTAAAACAGGGTTAATTAGTTGTACTCCCCCTCATTGTAGCCCATACCACACAGACAAATGGAAGGCATCTGCGTATGTAAGTATGTGAATGGCTATGACCTAGGAGCAATAGCTAACTCAGTGTTGTGGACAACATACAGAATGGGCTTTGTGGGTGAGGTGTGTGACATATGTGCACAATCTGACAGCTGCATATTGCATTGTCACTGCTAGGTTAATAACCCTGTACCCATGAACTACCACCTAGGCAGCGGTCAACATAATGGCCACTGTGTGTAAGGGATGGTGCTGTGCAGTTTACCTCCCTGAGCTAGTGACATCACCAAGCCTATTAGGTAGTCATAAGAGGCAACCCTAGTCATGACAGGGTGCCATCCATGAACATGGAGATCATTGTACAGCCATTCTCATCACTCAAGTGACCAACATCGGATCACATATCACCTCTTAGGGGTATTGCCCATGTTTGGATGGGTGACACCAGCCTTCACAATCCTCATCTCCACTGTGTAGCATGATGCCTACCCTACATAAAGACATGTCCAACACTGTGATGTTGGACATGCTACACGTACATATCCTGATCTGAAATACATACGTCATGGACATCCACCTTCCTAGTACAAGGATTGCCACATGTTGGACAGATCCTTGTACCATACACATTACATACTCCTGCCATACTATGCAACTCTGTCCATCAAAGCTGCACACTTCACCTCTGTCAGACATGGTGTGATGACTGCATGGTAGATGTATCATTAACCGTCTGGATCAGTTATGTGGCACTTCTTCACCTGGCGCCGGAAACATGGCTGTCGGCTATAGCTAGAAAACCTTACATCCTACACTCATACATGGCCCAGGGCATACAGACTACTACATGACCTTGGCCGTACATGCTATAGTTGATAACCATCCATGCAAATACCATCCAGCTAGTCATTGTCCCATGTGTATCACATGTGCAACACAGGCGATATGTGACAGGATGTTGAACTGCTGTACAGTGCCGTGTAGATATATATGGCAAAACACATGCATGTAAAGGCTTCCGTGTGCATGTCTGCATTGTCACAGGTCATGTCCATTAAGGCAGTGTATGTGCTGATATGTGACATATACACAGCATCAAGGTCGACAGCATTAATGTGGACACATCCAGGCATGTGCTGATAGGTAAGAGCACCAGTACAGGCAAACAGACATGCCCACATCAAGACAGCATCCACATGGAGTATGAGCAATGTAATCAGGTGACACACATATATGGTGATAATATCCAATCCCCATTGGGTGTCACATGTGTGTGACACAAACATGTCAGTGGTGTCAGTGTCATGAAGATTTGCAAAGACAACTGCTCATATGTAATAAATGTGGTACACATGTATGTGCAGCTGTATCTCTGTGCATCTCTGAGATACTGTGACCTGTCTCCATCATTATGTCTTTCAGATATGCCACAAGCAAGACTCACAGCCTATACCCGCTTGAAGAGTGAGGCCCTTATACCTTACCTCCAAGACAACTATGATGTCTTGTTTAGCCATGTGCCAAAGCATGCACAGCAGCGTGATGACTTGTAGCAGGAACTTCGCAGGAGGGTTAATGATGTGGGTGGCCATAGCCACACATACCAGCAGGTGTGCAGACACTGCACGGACCTGCTCAGATGTGCAAAACAGTGTGTGAAAGCAATCACCAGGGAACAAGGTGCAACAGGTGGTGGGCCACCAACACAGCCCCCACTCACATGTACTGAGGAGCTACTGGCCAACCTGGGGACACCATCAGAACAGCATCCACAAACCCTAGCTGCCATCGTGGAGGTGGGTATCTCTCAACCACCAAGCCTGGAGTTGCCTGGTAAGTCACTACTGCACATATAACCATTATATCCCATATAGTTGCATGTGTCACTGTACAATATGTAATGTAACATCATATGCAAGGTATGTATACACACATGCAGCATACTATAGTATGCTACTCTGTGTATGCACACATGTGCATACTCCATAGTATATCCTATTGTACTGGTGAATGTGTTAACATGCACATTGCACCCTGTAGCTGTCATACAGTCATGAATAATGATCAAACTGCTGTGTCACCCCTATATAGGTACCTCTGGCATTCTGCAGAGACAGCAGGCCATTGCAGGTGAGACAGTTATAAGTATCAGGCATGTTAATGCACAGATCTATTCGCCATGTGGCCAGTTAACACATGTACACATAATGTATGGTCCGGTCACAATATACAGGTCACATCTTTAATCCATCACACTGGCTACCCATGTGCAATACTTACAAACTAAGTGAAACACTGACATGAAACCTCAGAAACTGTCATTGCTAGATGTGTGGACAGCTGTGCATACAACGGTGGAGGTGTTGTTCAATGTAGGAATATGTACTATACATCAGAACTACACATGTGGGGTACAGAAACAGTACTACACAGTGAGCTGGAGTATGGGCAGCCCACAGGATTCACCATTGTGGAATATGCCCCTGCAATGAGTGCACACATTGTGATATGTCATCTGACATGTCCATGACATGTAGTGGTCCGGCTGCAACAGTGTCTCACTATCCCATAAAACATACCCCACATACCAAACATACAACCCTTTGTCTGCATAACCCTGTGGACAGTGGAGTATCTGACATCTATGGGTGTATGTCATATGGGACAACACAGACATGTGAGATAGACGGCCATCACAACTGTTTGGCCAACACATGTTCACACATGGCCATGGAGGATGGCCAGAGACATGTAGCAACAGACAGTAGATGTGATGTGTTTGTGTGTACATCCTGTTGTACATTGACTACACATGGTCCAACTATAGCATTTGTTGAATGGTTATATTGCAGATGTGGAACAATGGACATCCTACAAGCCTGTGCACAGCTTGTGAAGGCATAACTTCATTCGACCACATAAGATGTGTTGAACATCATGACTGTGTCACAGCATGACAGTAGTCACCTGTACAGCATCCATATACATACACAGACAGCCACATCAGGCCACAGATACAGTACATTTCCCTCACTGCTGTTGGACATCACTGTCAGCTGTGCACCTCATGTGTGGTACACAAATGTCATGTGGGACATGGTGTACTGAAAAGTCTGCCATGTGTGGACATGGTTGCCAGGTAGCTAAAATATGTTTGCAGATGTGCAGGGGTGTCATCTGTATGTCCTTTGGTGACCTGTGTCACACATTACACATCATGGTTTAGTGTGTATACACCTCAGTGACGTGGGTCACAATCCACAGTATATATGTATTGTGTATGCACACAGTCATGGCTATGCACTGTGTGGGTAATCCACACTGTATAGCAATGGAGACTCCTCATGATTCCATGCAATGGCACTGTGTCTGTACTTCACACTGTATAGCAATATAGACGCCTCATAATACCTTCCAATGGTCATGCACATCTGCTAAAAGTGCATTTTATCTGTAGGGCATACAGACATCACTGCAATGTGACACCATTACACCACTGTACATGTGACAGGACACCATTGTGTCAAACATGTATGCATGTCAATGCACACGTCAGCAGATTACATGTCATACTACATGTTAATGTCAAGGTCATAAGCCACACATCAGCCACGTGTACTGTTAACCTGTGCTGGTCCACATGGTGTAACACAGGGATGCATGCTTACTACCATGATTGTGTGAAATGCATGGCTTTTGCTATGACACATGCTTGCTGTTGTGTGCAACCCTGGGATGTATGATAACTACCACTATTATTGTCTGAGCTGCATGCCGTCTGCTGTACCACATGCATGTTGCATGCCTTCTGTCAAATCACATGCATGGTGTGTGTGTGTGTGTGTGTGTGTGTGTGTGTGTGTGTGTGTGTGTGTGTGTGTGTGTGTGTGTTTGTGTGTATTGTAATGTAGAGTCTTTGTTTGCCTTCACAGGTGATGTAGGTGCGTTACCCTCCTTCGGTCCATCTGATGTTAGTGTCCCCACAGACTCTAGCAGTGATGATGAACATATGCTTGAGGCACAGGCAGGGTTGTCAGGGGCTGAATCTGTGCCATTGGTTGCCATTCCACCTATATCCCCCACATCCTCGCACACAGATCTCATGCCAACACATACTCCATCACCATTGACCATAGAGGAAGGACAGTTAGTGTGTGCTAGCTTGGAACAGGAATGTGTGGTGGCTACGGAAGGTGTGTATTCACACCAGGGTGTCAGTCAAATGACTGGAGATGTGCCACACAGGCATGTGGCCAGTGCTGCTTATAGGAGGACCTCTGGCCAACAGGACCCTGCAGGACAGAGCACAGCAGCTGGTGTTACCAGACGCATGTTTCAGACTGTAATGGCGGCACAGGCACGTGCTGAACGGCAGAACAGAGAAGGGCAGAGGCTTCAGAGGGTTGCTATCCGTTCTTTAAACAACAACATCCAGGCATTGGCAAATGCTCAACAGCAGATTGCTGATGTTTTGGACAGATGATTGGGTGACATGGTTGGAATCCTTGACCATGGCATGACAATCCACGAGTGTGAGCTGTCTGTGCTGGAACATTTGGTAGGAGTGAGGCATAGGGCACATGGACGTAGGCCAGCTACATCACCTGGTGCAGGTCTACGTGAAAGAGCTACCTCACATGCCCGATCCCATAGTGGTGGTAGCAGCAGCAGTGCAGCTGGTGCTGTGCTGTCTACACCAAGACACAGCAGGCCATGTGGATGTGGCCCTGGATGGTCCCAACGTGGACACAGCTCCAGTGGACATGTGTCATCAGACAGTACCCAATCTGCACCTCTGCCTGGTAGTGCCCGTGCAACCCCTGGCAGGCACAGGTCACGTGACCGTGGCCGGACACCGTGAGCTGTAAAACATGGACTGTACAGTCTGGAGCTGTGAATAATACCCCTGTGTAGGCCAGAAACATGGCAGAACTATGTGCACACATACACGCACACACCAGAAACATCTGTAGGGCACCGCAACACTCACACGCATAACAACCACACATGGCCAATTAGATTACAGGCCCTAACCCACACACATGATGTCATCCACTGGTACAGCCTAGGCCCCTGGCAAATATTATCACCCTGTGCATATGATGATGCCTGTGCCACATCCATGTCATCCACACCATTGGTGCAGGGACATGATCATATGGTCTGATGCACAGGGTGAACAGAATAAGGGGGATAAATGTAGATTACAATTGTTGTGTACTGTTCACACGCAGAAGACATACCATGTAGTACAGGTTAGAATGCATTGTTTTCTGTTCACAGTATGTGTCTTGGTAACAACAATAACAACATGTTGGTAATGATGTCCTGCATCCCTCCTTCAGGTTTAATTGCATGTGCCATTGAGTACCAGTGTTTGCAGTTTCCCATGTGTAAATACTACTCACAGGCATGTATGGCAATACCAGCATGCTATATGTAGCTTCACCCTCACTGTTAGAAAGGCTGAACTTCCAAAGATGTCTACACATCTACTGATCCAGGAGCATGGGAGTTGTGTACTAAGCTACAGTGGCTAGAGACGTGACATCCATACCAGGTGACATCACAGGTACAGTTACATGGGAGGGGAGTTTACATAGTGGTCTAGCTGATGACAAGGGTAGAGGCCAGTTGATAGCTTGAGGCCTCACTGTGTAGCAATAATACACATTCACATTACAGGATGAGAACACACAACTACACACACACACACACACACACACACACACACACACACACACACACACACACACACACACACACACACACACACACACACACACACACACACACACACAGGTATTCGCACACATGTATTCAGACACAGAAACATGCCCACACTCACGGGGTCAACAACACTGTAACACACACACACACACTTGATAGTGTTGAGGTGAGGACCCCTGCCTATGTGGTAATCACCATTACAGTACTGTGCACTCACATGATGTGACACAGAGAATGAACATGTACAGGTAGTCAGTAATGCCTAAGATCGACGGCATCAACAGGGTAGTAGATTGCATCACCTGGAGGGGTTAGGGGTCCTATCTGTTCACTATGGTAACATACATCCTCACTCCATGGACCAGACAGCCATACATACATACACACACACACACACACACACACTGTGGAGTCCACAATTGAATGCACCAATGTCATGCACATACAGATAGCTCACATGTGTGTGATACATACCCAACCCCTGCCTATGTCTTGCCTTCTACACTGCAGTATGTACAGATTTCTACAACAGTGTACAGGGGTGTGAATAACAATTGGGATGTATTCCCCATCATACGTGGCATATATGGACACACAAGCAAACACACATGGCAGTACTGTGAATCAAACACCTGCTATCTTATGATACGTATGACAGACATGCAGCAGTATTGCCCGCATTACAAGGTGTACCGATGCTACCTTTGGCAATTGTGCTGATATATGCACACGGGAGGTCTTAAGTGTTACAGGTGTCAAGTGATTTACAGTTAGTGATACCCTGAATGCTGTGTAGGTTGTACGTCTTCCCCTTCAATTAACAGAAACATAGCTTAATGTTTGCACATGTTATGGTAGGACAGCTTGTGACACACCTGTGAGCTGTCTTCAGCAAACATCCATCTGCAAAGATGGCCCACCACTTTATGTCCACATATCCATCCATACCTGATGTACATCTTACCATACTGTCAGTATTTCACCATATACAATTGGCAATGATGGGGCTGTATTGCAATTGCATGTTGTCATAAGACACAGATCACCTGCAAACATCAGCTACTGCACACGCATAGTAGCTGAATGCACACCACTACATGTACATGTGTGTAGGTCCTACATTCCTGTCATTTAGCCATGTTTGTAGGCATTGCAATTTGTGGACATGTGTGATAACATACATGGCACATGGACTGTTGTATGATATGATATGATAGTTGTCATGGGTAACCAGTACAGAGGGAATGTTAACTCAGTCAACATTGCTATCACACCTTATGTACTGTTAGCATTCAACAGCCATGGACCTACCTTCCATGTGCATGTGTGTAACTGCTGTAGCCACCTGTCTGCATGAAGGACAGCAACAGCTATGCTATGTACATATGTGTTGTGTGTGTGGGGGGCATGTGCATATCCACGGCAGGTACATGTAGGTCATATCCAAACATGAGGGTGTTTACTGGTGTACAGCAACAGTCATCTGTTACAGCTGTATATGACCCAGGGCCCCTGTTATGTGTACAGCCGACCTGGTTACGAACAGTGGTATCATTGCATTGCATAACACATGATGCAACTGTGTCAGTACATGGGTAATCTGCACAGTTGCTGTAGAGCTAGGTACAGTCCACTGGTCATGGGTCACATGGTGTTGTACTAATATATTTTCTACCACTTGTATGGATGTGTGTTTCTGGTTAAAGGACATGGTGATGTCTGAGGGCTACATCCTAGAATGCAGATTTTGACACTGTGATCTGCACCTGACACATCTGTGATGGCTTTTGAGGGTGTACTGGTCAGTACATGTGAATGGCCTTCATGTACGTGGGGACACCACCACCTGGAGTGGTCCATAATGGTGTTATGGCCTACATGTCTGTATCCAAGGTATACAGTAGTAGTGCTATTGTGCACAACTGAGCCTTCAGCCAGGTGTTCCTCATTGCACAGATGTCAGTATTCCCCATTGTTGGATCTACATTGGCAGCTGTGATTATGAATGCTACACATCTAGCACTGTTTAGCATACACATACAATGCAGTTGTCCTCTAGCTGTCAGGGTGTTAACCTGGTCTCAGGACATTTGTCTATGAATGGCATTATATGGGCAAAGTAGCCACTCCTGGCAGGACATCACCACAGGTGGTATTAGTGTGCCAGGTTTAGATTGGTACATCTAAGGTGACAGACAGCAGCAGACATTGTGTAGAAGACTGGTGTCAGATATATGTAGTGCAGTGTTCATGCTAACAAAGACAACTATCGATGGACTGTGCCCTTCCATGTTTAGAATCAGAGTGCATACAAAACAGCCCTTTGCTACTAAGTGTGTGAACATGCCCAGTATGATGTTGTGTAGATGGACACATAGTGCATTCCAAACAGCCGTGTGCTACTAAGTGTGTGAGCATGCCCAGTGACACCTTGTGTCGGTTATGTGCCTCTATGTGTATGGGCATGACCATTGTAACCCTGTATAGTGATAGTGGTCGTCCAGGCAACAGATGGCCATACCCCACTTCAGGATGGATTCCTACATTGAACACACTGGTTCACAGGTATGTACATCATAACTGCCAGCATCCATGTCGATGTCCGCATTCCTAGAAGGTCATATTGACAGTCTTGAAAGGTGTAGTGTCTGTGGCTTGGCTCGTATCTATGTAGTATTGTAATAGTGGTCCATAGATAGGCAGTTGTCCTGATCACACCACTGGCGTGTATTAGTCTCCATCTTCCTGGGGATAGTAATATGCCTTTAGACTGCTCACACTCCATACAATCCCTATCGGCATCTTTTCCATTGCTGATGATGTCACCCACCTAGAAGTATGCCTCTGGGAGTACTGTGTCCCAGTAATCTCAGTAGCGCGTTCTGTAACTCCATAATGCTGTAATATGATGTCACCCATCTAGAAGTATGCCTCTGGGAGTACTGTGTCCCAATAATCTTGGTAGCGCGTTCTGTAACTGCGTAATGCTGTAGTGTAATAAGGTAGTTAGGTCTGTGTTCTAATCCCAGACATGCCAACTGTGTGTGTGTTTCCATCTGCATGGGGACAGAATAATGCTTTTAGACTGCTCACACTCCAAACAATTCCTATCGGCGTCTTTTCCATTGCTGATGATGTCACCCACCTAGAAGTATGCCTCTGGGAGTGCTGTGTCCCAGTAATCTCAGTAGCATGTTCTGTAACTGTGTAATGCTGTAGTGTGATAGAATAGACAGATAGGTGTTCTATTCCAAAGCATGACAGGTGTGTGTGTTTGACAGTCATATTCTATCTGTTGGTTTCTCTGAGTGGCTAGCTCCAGGATATAATGAGTGTGTTTTGTTGTTTTCCTATATAGTGTCCATAATTGCCACAATCGCCCAAGAGACTGGGTTGGCAAGACATACACATACATTTGCCAATAGGTTACCCTTAATACAGTCTGACCCGTGTGACGCAATGAAACACACTTGCCTTGATAGTAACACCAGTACATAATGCAGGAGGCGCATGTGGTTTCCTTTTCATTCTTGTCTAATGCTTTGGCGTCACGTGGTCCGCTGTTGTGATATATATTCTATATCTACGTATGTGTGTGCATATGTATATGTGTATATATATATATATATATATATATATATATATATATATATATATATATATATATATATATATATATATATATATATATATATATATATATATATATATATATATATATATATATATATATATATATGTGTGTGGACATTAGCACACATAAATCTACATGATGGACTACATGTCCTATACTGTTGAATGCCTGTGCTGGATGATCTGTAAATGATCACCTCAGATGCATGTATATCTGCCATGGCTTAGTGGTAAAGCACATCGTCTGTGGTGTGCAGGGTCCTGGGTTCGAGGTGTGTAGAGACTGGTTATTCTGTTGCTGGGAAGAACAAGGGACATTGAATACAGTAATAGTAAGGCGCTTTTAACCAGTTGTGTGCGGATCTGCGTGACAGTAAGCAGTGGTTATTATTTTGGAGGCTCAGTATGGCTCATGTAACTATGGATTAGAAGACAATACTATGCAAACGAGGTGGAAAATAGTGAATCCTGTTTATCCCCAGGGTGTGATGCAGATCCCAAGAGTGTATGTGTATAGATAGCCGGGTGCAGGACTCAAATATAGGTGAAAGCATGGGGGGGTGTCAGGCATACTGTACGTACATTGGAGCCCTGTGTCTTGGGATTGCTCCTGCCTTAGCACGCCTAAGCTAGGGGTGTGTCTATACCTGCCTAGTGCAATTGGGAGGGACAACAGCAGTAGGTGAGTAGTCAAGGTGAACAAGCTGGGCAAACAGGTGATAATTAGCACAATCAGCAGATTACAGGCCCACCCAGCCCATAACACTACGATAAAGTGAACAAGCACCATACACACAGGTTTTTTCCACACTCTACACCACTGGTGTATACATGCGGGGAAATTTTACAAAACAATCCAATGAAATGAGAAGGGCTGCAACAGGCAACATAGACCAACATGTGCAGGAGGCTGAGGGAGGTGAGGGTGTGAATGCTGCTGAACAACCCTCAGTGAGGAGACAGAGAAGACTGTACAGACCCAGGGTAACCTACCAGGGGCTACATGAGCAGGAGATAGTGGAGCGCTATGGGGTGGACAGAGACCCCCTACAGCAGGTTGTTGAGCTGTGCCGGCCACACCTGACACATCGAACAGGCCGAGGGAAACCCATCCCAGTGGATACCAAGGTATGTGTAGGCCTAGGTATACTAGCCACAGGTACCTCCCAAAGCACAACTGGGGATATCATGGGGATCTCACAGGCATCTGCATCCAGAGTATTCCACCAGTTCCTGGATGCCATGTCACCACATGCCAGTGAGCACGTACATTTCCTCAACACACATGAGGTGTTGACCAGCAATATGTGTCTCTTTCACCAAATGGTAGACCACCCTGGGGTAGTGGGTGCTATAGCCTGCATGCACTTATGCATCAAAGCAACACCCAGTGAGCAGGGTAGGGCCTACATTAACCGCAGGGGCATCCCCTCCATCAACTGCCAGGTCGTATGCGATGCCCAGGGCATTATACTGAATGTGTGTGCTGGCTGCCCTGGAAGCTATGACGATTCCAATATATGGCATATGACGCAGCTTTACCACACCTTTGCCAATATGGACATCCCCTACGGTCACCTAGTGGGGGAGGCTGGGTACCCACTGGAGCCGTGACTGATGACACCCATCAGAAATGCACACACACCTGAACAACTACTCCATAATGAGGCACACACACAGGCAAGACATATAATTGAGTGTGTGTTTGGGATGTTCAGGTCATGGTTCCGGTGTCTGGACACATCCGGTGGAGCCTTGCAGTACTCACCAGCTATATGCACCCAAATTGTTATGGTATGTGCTATGCTACACAATATGATCCTGCAGAAACAGTTGCAGCGGGAACAGCATGGGGCAGGGCCACACAGCCCCCCCCAATGCCAAGGCCTGTACAGGCACAGAGTGACTCAGAGGAGGAAGTACCTAAGCCAGACCCAGTAGACGGAAGGAGGCATGCACAGTATGACCTGGTCTTGTCAAAGAGGCAACGCATAGCATATGCACTGACACAGTAGGTACCCAGGGAATGTCACCCTCTCTGACTCGCACAGACAGTAAAAGGGATGCCAAACATGACACTACCTGTGCTCAGCCATGTATAGGAAGTGCACTGTGTGCATCCGACATAGGCAGCCCTCCAGCACCATCCTCAGGTCTGGCACACTCTCAAGGTAAGTCAATCAACCTACCAATTGTCAGTTGTATTAGAATGTGTTTTACCTGTAGCTATGGTATGGATGTGAGCATGCAAGGGAATTTGGTGGCTGAATGTTAGGGCAGCGGACAGTACACGTTCATAGTGGCACCATGACATCTGTAGCACATACCGGGGTCACAATAATAGCCAGTAGTACACAGGGTGTCCTAACCCACTGCGGGTAATGGGCTGAACATCATGTGTGTCCATACAGCCCACACAAGTCTCAACCAGATGGACAGGTGTAGACCAACACAGACAAATGCTGTACAACAATGGCCTCTGAATATGCCCAATGGATGACCCCCCCACAGACACACAGACAGACTACAGCAGGCCAGGCAGTTGGATGTAGGTTGTAAAGGCTAGGACGTCTGAAACTAATATGTTGATAATTACAGCTAAGATCTGGAGTACACTGGTATGCCTCTAGCCAGCACATTAGGTAGGTCCACACACTGAAATTGAGTACCTGACATACCAGTACAGTAGTAGCAAAAGTGTACAACTGTCACCTGTGCCCCCTTCCAACCTACACATGTAACAGTCATGTGCGCCCCCCCTCCTGGTGCTGTGTAGGAATGTGGATACAGTTGGATGTCCCCCCACGCTGTGCAGAAATGTAGCAACAGTCAATGCCACATAACCAATGGATACCCTGCAGACACAGCATGCCACCTGTCAGTGTACAACATAGAGGTCGGCACCACAGTATTGACTACCTGGACATGTAACACATGTGATCCAGTTGACCATACTGGGTGTGCTCAAACACATGAAGGTATGATGGTAATGTCAGTCGACAACATGCATAACAGTCATACGGGGCATGCTTACAGACTTAAACACAAGACGGCCACGTCTGCCAACACCAGTGGTCCGGACATATCTGCCGGTACATTGCTATACTGTTGGATGACTGTGCTATATGGTATGCTTGTGGTACTGTCTATCGTCTGTATATCTGCCATAGTGTATTGGTAATTCACATTAGCTGTGTGCGCAGGGTGTTGCTACCAACACTTGCAAAGGATGGTTCTTTGTTTGCGGCCAGAACAAGGCCATTGGATTCGGAGTGAGTAAGACACATTGCAGCAGTTGGGAGCAGTTGTGCATGGGTTTGCATGGTGTTAAGCACTGCTGACCTCTGGTTACAGCTTCTTATACTTGTTTAGATTCCACATTTCTTTAACAGTGTAATACTCACATACTGGTAGCCAAACACGCTTACACCCGCTCGCTCCCTCACTTGCACATGCACCAACATTGGTGCTTGCATTTGTCACTCACGCTGGGTGGGCAGGATCCCTTGTAATACCTATTACATCGGACTATATGATTACAGTATTGGGTATGGCTGACCATTAGGCGACGGCATGGCATTCGACTGTACGGAATCGGCGGCCTGTCCAGTGAGTTAATCATATTATATGCGTGTTCCTCATACAATCTGCTCCCATCTGGCTGATACATGGGAACCGATACTCTGCAATGCAGACAAGTAAATGTGTTTTGGGAACCACATCCATCTGCCGGGTCATGCTACCACATACCTATTGCAGGTTTTCCACCTTTTAAATTGGCCAAAGTGGGACTTTAGGATTAACACCTGTCCCACTTTGAGTGGGACAGTCCCTCCTTAGGCGTATGTGTCATGCAAAAATAATCTAGGCATAGCAAATGTCCTGATTACAGGACAATATTATATTCTACATTTCTCTAATAGTTGCATGTAACAGTTATTGTATATATGACACTTCTATTTGTTATGTGAAGTAGCATAAGCAACTTGACTGCTGCTAGACTATGCTTTGATTTGTGCTAATACGTATATTTCTGTACTATGCACGGCTGTAGGTATGTTCTGACCTGGTATGTCTGACATTTCTACGGAGCAGGTCCCACTTTGGCCATTTAGAAAGGTGGCAGCCCTATAAGATCTATATGTAGAGATGTCAGGTTTGGCAAGACAACACATACCCATAGCCAGTAGAAAACTGACTACTTTACCGGTTTGCATAAGTAAAGGTTATTCTTATAGTTGCTAATACTGTTTCCTATAACATCTAGGTGTTTCAAGTATAACATAATCATTTTATGCAACCACTACAGACAATATATGGATTCTTTGCCCGAAATCACAGGCCATGTGCCATAATAACATTCATTTTGCAGGACACAACTGCCCAGAGGGGAGTGTCCCTCACAAAGGTGAACAGGTGGTAACCCCAACCTATTATGCTATCATCTACCTAAGGTAGTCGGCGGAATATACGCTTTCCATCACTAGCAG
This sequence comes from Protopterus annectens, assembly GCF_019279795.1. Taxonomy (NCBI): domain Eukaryota; kingdom Metazoa; phylum Chordata; order Ceratodontiformes; family Protopteridae; genus Protopterus; species Protopterus annectens. The sequence goes on from NC_056730.1 coordinate 1,014,714,911, forward strand.
ACCTCACATACGAATGGAGGAGAATGAACACTGTATCAGGGACACTGCATAACACCCTCAGGGACACATTTAGATGACTGGTTCTATTAACCAGACACATTGACAGTCACAGGGCATATGTATTCATTCATATTTGTCGAGGTACATGCTGTTTATGACTCATACATGTTGTCATTAGTCATTATATGTATTCTGCCACCTGTCCACCTAATATCACTAGTTCTGGAAGGGTTTAGTTAGGACTGCGTTACATTCTGATTCGTAATCACGGACGTCCATGATAATCGGGTACAGAGCACTGATATAGTCCCTGTGTGTTCCCCCAATGGTTTATGGACTATCCAGTAGATGTGCTCTTCAGATTTGGGAGGTATGGGCGTCTGCTATGCCCACATAGGAATATTAATTATTTCCATGGGGCGGGCTTAATAATATCCGCCAACCAACACCTGCACACTTAGGCCCATTATTGCATACCCATGATTCCTCTACCTGACACCCCTCTACAGCACTCATGACTCAAACTTACTGTGAGCGCAGCTGGGGTATGAACACACCCCTAGACACTGCACACTCTTCCTGTCTTGGGACACATGTCATATGTTTTGTCAAACCATATGTTATCAGACTTGCACAACCTACTGTTCCGTGTACAACTACATCCTGGTCGCTTCAACCATTACTGCTTCGCCTACAAGGCAAATTTTTGGTGTCCCACAAGGGACCCCGTGATCCATGTTTAAAGTGTAGACCTTTCAGATCTCTCCCACTGGTAATTTCCTGCCAGTGGTCTGGAAAGCAGCAGTGTATTTACCTTTATTGCATGTCTGCATGTCTCACCGGCCTAGCTGGGGGGGGTGTGGGCGGTAGACGTTAGTTGATTGGACCTCCCACTAACATATGCCTGGTCTGAACATATGTTACCCGTAATTGCTGTACCATAACCTAGGCATATACATGTGTATATCTGCAGTAACATATATATATATATATATATATATATATATATATATATATATATATATATATATATATATATATATATATATATATATATATATATATATATATATATATATATATATATATATATATATATATATATATATATATATATATATGTTGTCAGTCATTACGTGTATTCCGCCACCTGTCGACCTAATATCACTAGTTCTGGAAGGGTTTAGTTAGGACTGTGTTAGATTCTGATTCGTAATCATGGGCGTCCATGATAATCGGGTACAGGGCACTGATATAGTCCCTATGTGTTCCCCCAATGGTTTATGGACTATCCAGTAGATGTGCTCTTACGGTCTGGGAGGTATGGGCATCTGCTATGCCCACATAGGAATATTAATTACTTCCACGGGGTGGGCCTAGTACATCTCTGCCAACCCATACCTGCACACTTACACCCATTATTGCATACCCATGATTCCCATACCTGACACCCCTCTACAGCACTCATGACTCATCCTTACTGTGAGCACAGCTGGGGTATGAACACACCCCTCCACACTGCCCACTCTCCCCATCTCGGGACACATGTCATACGTTTTGTCAACCCATGTGTTATCAGACTTGCACAACCTACT
>NC_056730.1:1014721505-1014791505 GCF_019279795.1 Protopterus annectens
AACCATGAAATATAAAGGTATTTGCTAGCAGCAAACCTCTTCATTAGTTACAGATTTATTTAATGTGGAATTATTTAGATAACTTTTTTACTTCTTCAGAGATTGTGCATATTTACTGATAATGGTGGACTGTAGAATTGTGCATATTTACTGATAATGGTGGACTGTAGAATTGTGCATATTTACTGATAATGGTGGACTGTAGAAGTTTGAGTAGACTTTTATGATGGAAATGTTCTGAACTGGGCAGTTTTGTCATTATGGGTGCATGCATTTTGTTTCATTGTTTACTGGAAAGATGTTCTGAATTGAGCAGTTCTGCCACTGGTAAAATGTATTTTCTTTGAATGTGGGTTTCAATGCTGTTTCAATGAATATGAGTTTCAAGGGCAGATAAGTTTTAATGCTAAGTTTGTTTAGTAGATGTCTTAGTGTTTGTGCTGTAAAATGCAAAATAAAACTTTCAAATGAAGTCCAAATCATCATAGAAGTAAATCAGTATGCACATTAGTGTTTATGGTAAATGGAGTGAAATAGCCAAGTAATGGAGCATTGGAATGGCTGCAGGGGGAGGCTCCATTCGACCATGATTTTGTGAGGGGGAAGGGTGGCAAACTTAAAGACAGACCCAGCTGAACTATACCTCCCAAATGTCCAGATTTTCAAAGAATGAATAGATTTTTGCTTCTTATTTTTGGTTTGTTCCTCATAAAATTTGTGGTTTTCTGGCAAATAATTTAGGAATTAAGTCACTAAATAATGACACACTGAGTTTCAGACTTCATAACCTTCAGAAAAATGCATGCTAAAGTAAGACCTGTTGTTCTATCAACTGTCTCAGTTCATACAAGAGCAATGTTTAGTACTGTTTATATGTTCCCCCAATATATTTGACCTTGTCCAGATTTATTGCATTAACAGGTTGAGAGGTACATGCAAATAAATTGCTTTATAGAATTAGGCATAGCAAAACCTCTCAACTGTCCCTGATTTTGGCTCAAAATGTTGCTCTTCCCCCTAGTAATCCCTCCGCAAAATAGCAATTTTGGAAGAAAACATGGAGGGTTTACAATGAAGAAATAACTGTAATAATCAGAGTTATAGATTACTTTTATATCAGAAATGCATGAATATTATTTTATTTTGTCAGCTGCTCAAGTTAGCAGTACTAATATTAAAGTGTCCCTTCTTTGACAGGTTCCCAGCTGTATTGTGTGGCTATTTTATATTTTTACATCACATTTTTGGTCCATTTTTCATAAAATTGTGTTTCTTTTGGCAAAATTGCAGGTTTTTTGGCAAATTAGTGACAAATCATTAAAGCCTGAAGTTAGAAAATAATGACAGACATTTGAGTTTCAGATTTCATACCATTCAGAAAATTCATACTAATGCAAGACCTATTCTATGATCTTTCTAAGTTTATAAGAGCAATATTTAAAAATTGTCCTTCTTTTTGGGCCTTTGTCCCACTTCTTTGTATGGCTTTGTCTAGATTTATTGCTCTGAGGTTGAGAGGTATGACAAATGTGTCAGGGCCATCACAGTCTGCCAGAGACATTTCAAATTGTGACATACTTCTTGCACCCCACTCCCCCATGTAGTGACTCTGGATGTGTCGAAGCAAGGCAAGGAGTAGTTATGCAGTGTAAATGTGCAGAGTATCGCCCCCATCCAAGGTAGACACAAGTACTAGAGTGGCTTTTCATCTGTCTTTGATTTTTGCAGAATGGTCTGGTTTCTGTCATATTTTTTGTACTGTGGATTTATGCTTATTACTCAAAGTGCCTATTGCTCTGTGTTTAAGTAGCAATACTTTAATGACCATCAGGTAAGCTTGGCTGAGATCGTAAGATGCAAGTAAGCTTTAATAAGCATACTGTTAAAGAATTGCCAACATTGAAAGCCTTTCTGTTGTTGCCATGTAGAGAATACTTAACTAGATAATGTATAAGCCTTGGGTATTGAAATGCATATGACAGTATTTGTAATTAAGGACAGATTACATTATTTTAAGAAGCTCATTACACTTGGAGACTTCCAGTCATCTCTGCAGGCTTTACCCGTAAACTAAACAGAATGCCAATTGTGTACAGTAATCCTTTTAAGCAATATATCTTGAGCTTATTTCTTGTTTGCTTTTCATTTTTTACTATGATCACGTTTTCCCCATGAAACAAGTAGATAGTTGTCAGGCAGCCGGTCTTTTTTTGGATAAGAAATATTTTTTACAAGTGGGGGCATCAGACACTTCTACTTTCAGCATGTTACTTGGTACTTTAATAAAGCTGAATATAAATTATAATTAAAACTGCAGTGCAATAACTGGTTTGAGTTGACTGCTACTTGATTTTGACTGGCATTCCATTAATGTATTTAAAAAGTAATTTATTTTTTCATGCCTCACAACCTTTTTGTTTCCATCTAGATATTAAGTAAGCAGACATGCAGCCAATGCACTAAAATATTTTTATTCTTCTACACTTCATTTTGTCTTGATTGGACTCTCATAATGATGGTTTGGCACCCAGGGCAGTGTATTTAGTTAGTTTTTGTGGTTTTGAGCATAGCTCCTCCCCATTCTAGTTGGCCACACCCCGTCCCATTGACCCCACCCATTCAGCTGTCTCCTGCAGCCCCCCTTTGATTTGAAGTCACCAGCCGCCACTGGCTTTGCAGCACAGAGACATTCATTCCACAAGAAAATGATATGTGCTATAGTCGGACTTGAACCGGGAATGGCAATGCTCAGATCTGTTCTGAGCTAAAACAGAATGGCATTAAATATACTGATCCCAAGGATATTGCCAATATCCTGGCAGTTCGATTCAGTGCCAACTTCGCCCCCCCTCTCACCCCCTAAATGGCTCATCTCAATACCGGAAGATTGCCAAATTCTGGTAATAACGGCCACACAGGTAAAAAACACAGTCTCCAAAGCTAAGAATACAGCATCCATGGGACCAGATGACATCCCGGGCTGTGTACTACATGAACTACAATATGAACTGGCACCTCATCTAAATGTCATGTTTAATCATAGCCTCACCTCAGGTTTCATGCCCACTGAGTGGCGCAGAGCTACAGCTATCCCACTCCACAAGGGGGGATCTACCTTGGATCCCGGAAACTACCATCCCATCAGTCTGATGAGCCTTATCTGCAAGGCCATGGAATGTATTATCATGGAACTTATAAACAAAGACATTGGCAACCTTCAGTCACTGGACCCCACCCAGTTTGGGTTCGTGAAGGGCCGATCTTTTCTCCTGAACCTGATTGACTTCTTCAAATCAGTCTCCAGAGCCATGGACAAGGGTAAGCCGGTCCACACAGCCTATCTAGACCTTTCCAAGGCCTTTGACACCATCCCCCACTCTGGAATCATATATAAACTTACTAAGCTGGGCATTAATCCTTACATCACCCAATGGGATGCTAACTGGCTTACTGATAGAACCCACACTGTAAAAGTAGCCAACTCCAAATCCAGCTCCAGACAAGTGACAAGTGGAGTACCTCAGGATTCAGTCCTGGGACCGCTCTTGTTTGGCATCTACTTCTCTGAAGTACAGGCCAACACTAAAGGACTCTGGCCAACAAAGTTCGCAGATGACTGTAATCTGGGAGCCATTATTAAATCCCCAAATGATGTGGATGCTCTACAAAAGGGCCTTACAGAAACAGATGCTTGGTGCCAGAGCCATGGGCTCAAGCTCAATGCCAAGAAATGTACAGTTATCCCCTTTGGGAAAAAACATGTACCCGTGAATTACCATATAGGTGGCAGTACACTAAACACCGAAAGTGTGATAAGAAACTTAGGGACACTGGTGGACAGTGGTCTCACCTTTGATAACCACATCGCCACAACAGTCAGGAAATCCTTCTATGTGGCACACCTCATCACTAAGGGCTTTTCATCCAGAAAAAAGGAGGTCATTGTCCCACTGTTCTCATCCCTCATTAGACCCATTATAGAATACAGCGCCCCATTTGGTATGTACCTCTCAAGACATCTGCAACAACTGGAAAGGCCGCAGAAATACCTCACTAAAAAAATCACAGGCCTAAAGCAGATGCCATATGCTGACCACCTTAAAAAACTCCAGCTACACTCTGTCGCATATCGTTTACTCAGAGGTAATCTCTGCTTAACATACAAGGCCATGTCAGACCCAGAGCTGTTGGACATGCTACACTTAAAGCAAACCCAATCCATCAGAGCCACATGCTCCAGGGATCTAAACCTTGCCATCACAATAAACAAAACATGCTGGAGGGATAGGTTCCTGACCCAGAGACTCCCCAGACTCTGGAATAGATTGCCCATACATGTCAAGCAGAGTGCCTCTTTGGCCCTCTTCAAAAGGAACCTTGACAATTGGATGGGAGAAAGGAAATTCACCCCAGGGATCACGTCAGTCGCCCTGCTAGACAGGGTTCCAAAGAAGTAAATAGTGTGGGAAGAAATAGCCAGGGAATTGTTATGGCTAGGCTTGTATAGGCCCTAGGGCTGATAGCCTAGTACCAACCTATGAACCTATGAATGCCTTTACGTTAGGCGGATGTTCTAACCACTACACTATTGGTGCTCTGCTTCATTTATATGTATATCCATGGTTCATAGCTACCCTAACATACGCCTCAACGCTTCACTTACACAGCAGGCATCCATTCTCCTGCTGGGAAAACTGCAGTACTACACATGCGCCATTCCCTATTCCCTACTGCTCTGGACCCGTGCTGCATGTTTACTCACTTCATGCATATTCAGAACTCCAAAGCTTATAGTCCTGGCACATACCTGTGTTTGATTGTCAGGGTGTTCATGTGGTCATCCGGGTTTAGACTTGTCTGACTGGAGACCGGATCTGCCCTGTACCCATCTGAAAGTCAGAATTAGCACATGGACAGAGTTAGTCCCAATGTTAACATTCTACCTGTGCTCACAGATGCAGGGGTTTGGACACCTCTGACCAGATTATTATGTCGGCACTACATAATGCGGGGTGGGGGGGGGGTCCACTAGTGTTTCAATTCACATTTGTTACGACTGCTTTATTGTGACCATGTTCATTCATTTATATATATATATATATATATATATATATATATCTGTCTGTACATACACAAACATATACACCTGCATACCTATTTACATTTCCCATACAGTTGAATGTCCGCCACGCATCCCCACTGCCTTTACCTCACTATATCCAAAGGATATTATTCTGTCCATCACATAAAATTAGTGGCCCTTGCATGGCTTGGACCCAGAAACAGACACATATTAGTCACCGGTTTGACCACTACACCATCCGTGCTACATTCCGCATGGATGGCAGTTAGGATATATGACTTCACTACAGGTATTCAACAGTACTAGCAACAAATGTGACAGTTGGTTGGTGTACATATGTGTACGGACCTCTCAACCACTCAGGGACTAATTTCAACAGTGACAGGGACAAGGCAAGGACAAATCAGGGACAATCACAGACACTTTTACAATATTAGTACTATTAACTTGAAACGTGTTGACAGATTCAGAGCATATGTATTAATACTTATTTCTGAAGTTAAAAATGTCTATTACTCAATTATTGTCATTATTCATTCAAGTGTCATTCAACACCTTTCCTCCGAAGCTCACTGGTTTTAGAGGGGATTAAGAGGCTGGCCAGTTATTGTGCGAATGCTCTGACCATTGGTAGGAACTGCCATATTTTCATATGGCCAGGATGGGATATATTCAGGACACACCAGATTTTTCAGGCCAACACATACCCACGGTCAGTACAGGGTTTAGAACTTTAATTATTTTCCTAGATGAGAGCGTATTCTTGTAGCAGTTTAGTTGCTTATTTGTTTCTTGTAAGATTTACATATTTTACATACAGAAATAACTGTTTTAGGCATCTGTCACATGAAATATGGTACATAGTTATTTCCTACAATCACAGGATGTTTGCCATTGTATCATTCTTGGTCAGGACACACCTACCCAAACAGGGACTGTCCCTCACAAAGTGAGACAGGAGGTACCCTGCTTACGTCAGTGCCTTAATCACCCTATATCCAACTGCCACTATGCGAATGTGTAAAGTATATTTTCTCTATAATTCATGTGGGGAGCCGTGCATCACAGTCAGGTGTTTAATCCCGGGTAGTAGGTTCTGCATGACCGGCTGGGGGCTGAGCAGTCTCGTGAACCACTACTGCACATACAACTTGTGTCCAGATGTCTACAGGACTGGACATCGTGTTGTGATACCAAGTCTGATGTTTACACAGGATACTTATCCGATGAAGGATATCCAAAAATTGAGCAAGACAATAACCGTCAATTTTTTTGGATTTACAAACACGTGATAGAGTTTTACATGCAAGGGATACATAGTTTGCAATCCTGACACTGCCTAGGGTGAGACTGCCTACTAGATATGAGTAGTGATCACTATGTGCAGATATGGCTGTGCCAAGCTAGCAGCCCGAGTGTGGCTGGATTTGGTGGATGTTCAGGAATGGGGGGGGGGTGTGTGATGTAGAGGGGATTATGGGTATTCAATTATGCATCCAGGTGTGTTGTAGTTGCATGGCTCAGTTCCATCCGAACCATTATGTGGGTATGTGCCGGTGGCGTTTCTGTACATGTGTATCACATTTTTAATATTCATATGTTTGTGTGATTGTGTTCTATGGTATGGCCTGTCAGGTTGTATTGTGGATGTGTATGTTTGTTCTATGTGTTTCTTTCTGATTCACCCACTGCTCCCTCATACACCTCCAGTTTACCTATTGTGCATCCAACACAGTCTCCCCTTTTGCAGATTATTACATTACCCGTCCCCCCCACACCCATATTCCACACACTCCATCCATCCCTTCTCTGGTTGATGGCCCATGGCATGGTCAAGGGAACACATTGCATACACTACATATCTCTGGTACCTGTATGGTTGTGAGGACTACCCTAGCATTTTTCACCTTCCACATGCTGTACATCACGCACATAGGTACACACAAATACTTATCTTTCATGACATGGTAGGTAGGCCCTGGTAATACCCGTTCATCTTTGACCCATCCTGACAAGGATGGCTTGGACCGCAAATGGGCAGATTTTGTCCGAATTCTCTGACCATTGGTAGGGTTGCCAACTTTTCATATGGCCAGGATGGGATATATTCTGGACACACATCAGATTTTACAGGCCAACACATACCCACGGTCATTACAATGGATAGTACTTTTGTTTTATGCCTAAATGTAAGCTTATTGTTGTAGCAGTTTAGATGCTTCTTCTGTTTCATTTACTTGCTTATTCTATTTCTTGTAACATGTAGGTATGTTACATATGGAAATAACTATTGTATGTGACTATTACATGAGATGTGGGACATAATTATGTCATATGGTCACAGGATATTTTACATTTATAATGGTTTTGGTATGGACACAACTGCCCAGATGGGTACTGTCCCTCACAATGTGGGACAGGTGGTAACCCTGACCATTGGGCTAGACTTAGCTATTGGTGGCGTGCTAACATGATGCGTTGCACTTACACTTGGTATAACTATCAACACTGCATTAGAATATGGGCACAGGGTTTTAAATGTCATTTGTTCGAGAGATGGGGACTCAATATTCGGCTACGTGCATTTGTGTTTGCTTCTTATTTTTGTGCTCGCAAGAACTGTCTTGCATGCTTTGCATACGTTTCAGTATCCACGGACACTGACAGGTGTGATTACTATTGCAGGCAGGCTGTAATATTCAGCATTTAGGTTGCACATAAACAGCCATGTCCACGCCTCCATGTGGATCTTCAACATGCCCCATGCACTCGTGCACGTTTCCTATGCACGTAGATGTGGCGGCAGAGTGCCTTCATTAATATGCATATGGCGCTACTGCGCCATCTGCACGCTGCACAGTTGGCGCAAGCCTAACTCCAGCCTTGCACCAAGCTTCATGAATCCCGGGGCTTGACATTTATGAGGGACAGGGTAAACATACAAGGAAAATCAGGTAGGTTACTATTTGTTTAGTTTTGCCAAAGGTACCTGATTTTTTTGTATTTTGCTGTCAGCATATGCCAATAGAAAGTCTGGCTGCTCAATGGTACTTCAGCAGCTGAACTTTTATTCTTTTGGTATATGCTCAATTTACAACAGGCATGCTGATTGGGTTGTCCAATCATCTTGCTCATTTTTTAATAGTAATTAGCATTTATTGTATAATAATCATACAGAGTTCCATGTACTCTCCCATCTTTGCTATAAAATAGAACCTTTGAGTTCAGACATAGGAAACTAATAAACAGCAGTGTCATGAAGGAAGTAAGCATAGCACTCTTTTCTTCAAGGATATGCTAGCATTATAAAAAAGTAGATCCAGTGTAATGGTTTGATTAAAAGGGACAAATTAATGAAAAAGTTTACTAAGTGACCTGCCTTGCAGGGGAAGGCTGGACTGTGAAATAAATGACTACAGCTGAGGGCTAAGAACAGATGCGGATCAGACCTTTAATCCCGTAAATCCCACCTTGTATTCTTGTACCACATCATTTTCAGTGACAGTGCAATAAGTCAGAGTATTGATTAATAGTAAAGTTTCACAGAAGCACAATGAATAAAATGCACTGGCAGCTATAGAGACTAAAGAAAGAGAGATGATGCAAAATCCATAAAGAACCCCGACTTTAAAACTTTCAGCTCATTTTCTGCCCACTGCTGAGTGAGCTTTTAAATGGCGTGTTTACTTTGCACAAAAATCCATTTAGTGTGAAGAATTGAGAATAAAATAGGTATGACTGCTTCCAAGCAAAATGCCCTTTCTGTTGTTGCATTGAATAATATATTGTTTTTACAGGGTTTGACATCTTTTCTGAGGAAGCTCAAGAAAGTACAATATGGGACACTTGGCATTTCACAATAAATTGCTTTAAAATGTTATGTAGAGACACAGCCTTTCCAGTTTGAGTTGAAATTTAACACACTTAAGAGTTGTAGTTTAATATAACCAGTGAATATCATATAATTCCAGTCTGACTAGCACTTTTAATTTAATGATCTCACCCACTCGATAGAGTTCGCACACTGACATTGTTAAAACCCCAAATTAGTTGATTCACTAGACCTTGTCACTAAAACAGACAGTCTATTGATTGCTTTTTGGATTTTTCTTTCTGCTTGTCTTTCATATAGGCTACCACAAAGTGCTGATGTGACATGTTACTTTGAACCGCTAGTGAAGGACTACCAAGTTATAGCAGAAAAAAATGCATTAACATCCATTAACGCAGCACAAGTATTAGAAATAAAATATTACAACTAATAAATCTGGTTTACATGACAGCTTCCTGCAAAACTGGGGCCATTCCACACATGAATTAATAGAAGAAAAGTCACAAATATAGATCTAAATGCAGTGATAAACCACATTCACCCCTTACTTCCCAAATGTAAAATCCTGCATAAGATTACATTAATATTAAAACAGTAAAAGGTCTGTGTGCCCTACACTATATCATTTAACCCTGAAAATAAAATGCAGATAAAGGAGTTAGTTTCCATGTGACTGCCCCAAAACATGTTAATGAATAACAGTCCCGTCACTAGTATTAATATTAGACCGTAAAATATAACAGTTTTATGCAAAAGCTCTATATGTCTGTTCATCTGTATATCTATCAATCTGTCACTAGTACTTGCTTGGTTTACTAAAAAGGTCTTTTGGCTTTTCCCGGTTAGGGGATGCCACAGCGGAACTCCATTCTGCTAATAATTGGCAGTGGATTTTTACAGCCCAATGCCCAACCTTCAAAGAAGGCACACCCATCCATGCACACACCTACCTACATGTGTTTAGATGTCACTCAACCGTGGGGAGGACATGCAGACTCCACGCAGAAGGTGCACCAGCCGCGAATCGAACAGGATAACCTCTTGCTGTGAGATGACAATGCTAACCACTGCACCACCACAGCTACACTTGCTTGGTTTGCTGAACTTTCAAAATGATATGAAATCCTGTGTTGACACCATAGTGACATATCATTAGTTTTCTATTAAATTCAATATGTTCTTCAAAGTTTTCTGCAACAGATAAAACATATTATAAATGTCATGTATATTTTGAGTTTTTACTACCATTGATTTTTATTTTAAGATAATAAATCAAGCTTCTTTCTCAGGATTTCATCTCTGGCACACATTTTTGGGTACAAAGCCCTGTAATTCCATACTTACATGTCTGTGCATTGTTATGCAAGATGTAAATAAGACGTACAAAGACTAGAATGGGAGAAAAACATCTTTTTAAGCAATGGAGAGCTGCTCTGGTGAAGAAGAAATTGACTGTTCAGAGGTGTCAGATCTTTTTGATGCCAGGCATGCAAATTCTACCATGCAAACCAGAGAATATACAGCAGACAGTGTCACTACAGATGGCAGTGGCTGATACTAGCTAGCAGGATATATTTGAGTTGTTAAATGTATGCTTTACACATTAATGTCATTACATGGAATGCATTGGGAGAGAGGGAGATAGAACATAATAATAATAATTGTAATAATATAAAATATCCTGCAGAACAACAGCAAATCTGACCCTGATGCTCAGTCATTGGTCTGCTGTGAAGGAATGGATGAATAATTTGCAGATAACTGGTTACAATCTTGTCCACTTAAGTGAGAAGAAGAAAAAGTAACAAAAAGTCTGACTGTGTGTTGCAGTTGGCTTAGTGCATTTTCCTCTACTTTTCAGAGCCCCTATACCCCTATAGCCATCAAACTCTTTTCCTGTTATAGGCCCATTCATTTACTTCTCTCCTGCCATCCATAATCTGTCAGGGAGATGGGAGGGGAGGTGACAGCCAGGGAGCTCTTGGCCAATATCCTGCAGGGTTATTGGATTTATTTTTCTGTCCACCGACCTCCTTCTTCACCTATTGAGCAGTAGGTGTACAGGAATGTCTGTCCTGCCTTTGTTTGCAAAGGTGTATGTTTCCACACATCTGTGACCTCTCCCCAGCTACTGTATATAAACCCTGTTTGACAAATGCACAAACAAGTACAAGTCCACGTGTTTTGCAGCCTATAGCAACCAGCCATCCACTTGCTGATGGTTCATAGGTTCATAGGTTCATACTAGGCTATCTGCCCTAGGGCATTTATAAGCCTAACCAGAGTGTGTTTGGCTTTCGCCACCCATTTTAAATGAATTTTGCTATGCCCTTTTTCGAGGTTAGTATACTGTGTCTCTGTCTAACAGTGACACAGAAGTGATACCCGGTGTAAACCTACTATCTCCCATCCATTCATCAAGATTCCTCTTGAAGAGAGTCAATGAGGGACTCTGCCTAACCTGGACTGGGATTTTATTCCAGAGTGAAGGGAGCCTCTGGGTTATGAATCTGTCCCTCCAGCATGTCCTATTTATTTCAGTGCTGAGGTTCAAGTCTGTCAAGCACATAGCTCGATGGGATTTGGATTTTCTGAGGTGCAGCATGTCCATTAATTCTGGGTTGGACATGGCTTTATACGTCAGGCACAGATCGCCTCTGAGCAGGCGGTATGCCACTGAGTAGAGCTGGAGTTTCTTTAACCAGGCAGCATATGGCATTTGTTTGAGCCCTTTGATCCTCTTGGTGAGGTACTTTTGGGGTCTTTCCAGTTGCTGCAGGTGTCTGGTAAGGTACATCCCAAAAGGGGCATTGTACTCAATTATGGGCCTGATGAGGGATGAGTAAAGAGGCACGATGACCTCCCCTGATCTAGATGTGAATCCCTTCATGATTAGGAGGGCTATATAAAATGTTTTTCTAACCACTTTGACCACGTGGTTGTCAAATGAGAGATTGCTATCAACTTGGGTCCCCAGGTCCCTAATTACTTCTTCCATACTTAATGGATTCCCACCTATGTGGTAATTTGTGGGCACTTTGTTTTTGCCAAAGGGGATGACTATACACTTTTTGGCGTTTAGCTTGAGTCCATGGCTCTGGCACCAGTTGTCTGTTTCTATGAGGCCCTTTTGTAGGATGCTTGTGTCAGCTGGAGAGTCGATTATGGTGCCCAGTTTGCAGTCATCTTCGAACTTGGTCAGCCACAGTCCTTCCATGTTAGCCTTTACCTCCGAGAAATATATACCGAACAAGAGAGGTCCCAGGACTGAGCCTTGTGGGACACCACTTGTAACTGGTTTGGAGTCTGACATGGCTCCAGCAATTCTAACCATGTGGGTTCTGTCCTTGAGCCAGTTTGCAATCCATCTAGTGACATAGGGGTTTATATTTAAGCTGGTGAGCTTATCTATAATGCCCGAGTGGGGTATTGTATCGAAGGCTTTTGCAATGTCCAGGTAGGCTGTGTGGACCACCTTCCCCTCGTCAATGGCCTTGGTGACCTTTTCAAAGAAATCAACCAGGTTTAAGAGGCAGGATCTGCCCTTAACAAAGCCGAACTGGGTAGAATCCAGTGTCTGTAGGTCCCCAATATCTTTATTTATGAGGTCCATGATGATCCTTTCCATAGCTTTGCAGACCAAGCTGGTCAGGCTTATGGGGCGATAGTTTCCAGGATCCGTTGAGGCACCACCTTTGTGGAGAGGGACCACAGTTGCTGTACGCCACTCTTTGGGTACATATCCTGTAGTAAGGCTGAGATTGAACAGTAGTTTTATGTTTGGGTTTAGTTCTTCTTGGAGTTCATGTAGGATGCAGCCCGGGACACCATCTGGTCCCATTGATACTATGTTCTTTGCTTTGGAGAGGGCGGCTCTTACCCGAGCATCTGAGATGTCAGGGGGGCAGCACTCTGCTGGGATAGATATTTGCCCTTTTGGTGGGGAAGGGGGGGAGAAGTTTGCACTGAACCTGTCAGCTAGGATATTGGCAATGTCTGTGGGTTTGGTGTATTTTTTGTCATTTTGGAATAATTCTGAGCATATCTGGGAATTCCCACCCAGGTTCCTAACATAACTAAAGAAAGCCTTGTGATTACCCTTAGTGTCCTGTGCAATATTTCTCTCGAAGCTGGCTTCAGACAATTTTATGAGTGCTCGTAGTTTTTTGCTAATACTGATCAGAGATGCCTTCCCTTTTTGGGATTTTGCTCTATCATGTAGTAGCTTCCTCCTTCTATTGTATAGTTTGTTTATGGCTGGGGTCCACCAGACAGGACGCCTAACTTTGGAGGATTGTGTCTTGGTTTTATTTGGGATTGCATGATCCATGCATTCCTGAAGGTGTTCATAGAATGCATTTATAAAGGATTCTGCGGTCTGGGCCGTATTTTCCACAGGCCCGGGGGCTTTGAAGCATTCCACCTCGGTTTTGAGGAGTGTGAAATTTGCTTTAGAGAAGTTTTTCACTGTGGTTTTCTGGGCAGGGGCTTGGGTCGGGATGTGAATATCTAGTGAGATTAGTTTATGATCTGATCTTACCAGTGAGCGATACACTTCTGGTCTGGAGCATAGAGTCCCCATGTTGGTGATGATCAGGTCCAGTATGTTTTCCCCTCTTGTGGGAGTGGCAACAAGTTGTTCCAAAGCATTTGAGTTTATAAATTCTAGGAACCTTCGGGCTAGGGTGTTGGAGCTAGAGTAATGCTCCCAGTCTATGTTAGGGTAGTTGAAGTCACCCAATATAATGGTGTTTGGAGAGACCTTCATATTTTCCAGTGTTCTCAGGAAGGCCGAGTGGGGTTCCTGGGTTTGGGAGGGTGGTCTGTAGCAGGCTATAAACTGGAAGGCAGTTTTGCCCACTGTTAGTTGCACATGGATAGTCTCTAATGCTTCGTGCTGTGCCACCAACCTGGAGGTGTGGGTATCTTTGACGAATATTGATACTCCCCCTCCTTTTGTGGTTCGGTCCAAGTTTTGGGGCCGAAAAACATAGTATGAGGTATAACCTGGTAGTGCTGGGGTGCTCTCGGGAGCCTTGAACCAGGTTTCTGTTACTGCACAGATATCGATGTTCTCCATGCTAAGGAGAGTTTTGAGTGCGTGCATCTTGAGGTTTAGACTTCTAGCATTGAATAGCATTACTCTTAGTTTCTTATCCCTTGTGATACCTATGGAGGTGGGTTTGTCTTTTGGGCCTTGCCTAAAAAAGGCACTATGGGGGTGGCAAGAGCCTTTGCCAATATCCAAAAGCCCAGAGGTGACAGGTGCAAGCCGTCCCTAGCAAAGCATCGTGGCTTGTCGAGCATGTCATCCCAGGCAGACAGGCATTGGATCCCTTTGAATGGCACCAATACTTAAGTCAATTTTTGAAATTGATCATCTTGTCTTCATATTGTGGCATCATTCTTGGTGAGGGTAAGATGCTACTCAAGGTCAGGGTCATACCGGCCTGGGCTACATGCTCAGAGAGCTCCTCTATGTCTCTTTTCATGTAGTCCAGGGAGGTACGTCTCAGGTCATTCACACCAGTATGGACAATGGCTGAGTCATATTTGTACTTGCCTTGGAGTGACCTGACTGCTTGTGTTATGTGGCAGATCCTAGCGCCCAACAGGCAGCTCACCGTGACCTTCTCCTTGTTCAGCCTGGTGAGCGGGACGTCAGTGTGCCTGACGATAGAGTCACCTATCACAAGTGTATCAGGTGTGTTGTTTAGCCTTAAGGGCTGTGATTGTTCGGCACACTGGCTTTGTGAGCTATGTGTTGCACGTGTTTTGTTTTGGGGTAGCAGTTGCTTGGGTGTCTGCTTTGGAGGTCTCTGCTGCTTAGGCAGATTTTTATTTAGAGCCTTCGAGTATGTTTTTGTGTGTTTATGTGTTTGGTTTGCTGTCGTGGTAGGTCTATGTGAGACTGGAATTGTAGTGAGTGTGGTTTCCTTCTCCTCCTGACTGGTTACGCCAGTACTGAGTTGAGACAGCTTAGCCTCCAGTTTGGCTATTTGGTTGCATCTTTCACATGTGTTGGAATTTGTTGGGAGGAGGAGAGGGTTGTCTGTGTACATGAGGCAGTTGTAACATTGCCTCAAGATTCCCAGATTCACCAGCTGGACCAGAGAGGAGATTGACAACTGACCTTTGGACATGCTAGAATAGTATTGGGAATTCCTTTATAATTGAAAAAAAAGGGCCACTGGGGAGCAAAGTACTCAAGGGGAGTTTGTGAGTGTGTAGTGCTTTTAATTTTTTAGTACTGACATATAATTGCTTTAGTGAGCAAGTGCCAGGCTTTAGAGTGGGAATAGGGTGTTTATTATGAGAACTAGATCAGTTCTAAGGGAAATAGTGAAGAGCAGACTTTGTGGAGCTGAGAATGGTTTAAACCCAATTAAGCGGCGCTGCCCGATGCTGCGCTATGCGGAAAATCTCGCAAAGCCGCACTAAAGTGGGTTTTATACAGGGGGACTTGAAAGAGCTAGAAATTGGCCCAAAACTGCCAATAGACTACCAGATTCTTGTGCTGGGAACACTCCTCCAGGGATAGATAGGCTGCTCCAAGCTCCCCAGTGCCACTGGTAAACAAAGAAGCCTCCCTTTATCCAAGAAAGGAAATGGGCAACACAGGAACTTTCCAAAAGTCCAGAATACAGCAAAGCCTGTATTTGGACTACTCAAGCAGTTAGACTTTGCCACATCCTTACTCATGAGATGAGTTAACTAGCTATGTTTGCTCAGTTCCAACCCAGTCAGTTGTCTTGTCCAGCTGTCAAGCAATTTGGACCACCCTCATTGGCTGGGACACAAATGTTCTTTTTTGTATCCGACCTCATTGGCTGGGATACAGAACTAAACATCTAGCTAGTAGTTTACCCTCTTTTATTTCCATAGATTTCCATATGTTCCACTTACCTTTCCATGACTTTTTAGCACAGCGCTAGAAGCTCCCTTCAGCAATGCATTCTGGGCATGTCATTATTACCACTTAGAATTATTATTTTCTGGTGTTCGTCTTAACTTTTCTCCCATTCACTTGCTACTCATACCCATGCCTCACCCTATCCATCCTTACTCCTAAACACTACATCTTTAATGTGGCCCTCTTACTGATATACCCATTTGGTATGTATCTCTCAAGACATCTGCAACAACTGGAAAAGCCGCAGAAATACCTCACTAAAAGAATCACAGGCCTAAAGCAGATGCCCTATGCTGACTGTCTAAAATAACTCCAGCTATACTCTGTCAAATATCGTCTACTCAGTGGTAATCTCTGCTTAACATACAAAGCCATATCAAACCCAGAGCTGTTGGACAAGCTACACTTAAAGAAATCCCAATCCCTCAAAGCCACATGCTCCAGGGATCTAAACCTTGTCATCACAATGAACAAAACATGCTGGAGGGATAGGTTCCTGACCCAGAGACTCCCCAGACTCTGGGATAGACTGCCCATAGGTGCAAGCAGAGTGCCTCTTTGGCCCACTTCAAAAGGAAATTTGACGATTGGATGGTAGATAGGAAATTCACTCCAGGGATCACATCAGTCACCCTGCTAGACAGGAGTCCGGAGAAGTAAATATTGTGGGAAGAAATAGCCAGGGAATTGTTATGGCTAGGCTTGTACAGGCCCTAAGGCTGATAGCCTAGTACCAACCTATGAACCTATATAGTAATATGAATCTACAATGAAGCAGTTAAAAATCAAAAATCAGGAGTCAGAATATTAAAACTTAAATATCTAAATGTCAGGAAATAAAATCTAGCAGCTAAAGAAATTTCAAAACATTTATTTAAAAAAATAATTCAAAGGGAAACTGCATCCTACATCCTGTTATCTCAATATACTAATTATGAGGTCATATAAACTCAGCAAAATGGGAAAACTAGGAAAAAAATCCCTATATCCTTTACTCTGAGTCATCCAACTTCAGAAATAGCATTAAATTACATAAGTGACAAAACAGCAGCCACTGAGGCATTAACAGTAGAAGAGTTCACATAAAGATACATGTCACTTCAGGTATTAATAAAACATTACACAGCCAACTGTATTGCTTGCAGAGCAACATGTACCATATCTAATCTTGTCTTCCTTTTATACCAGTGTGTATATTCCTGATGTTTTGAACTTTATATGTCCTAGTTAATTAAATGTCTTCATATCTCTGTAGTGTGCAGTTAGCCAGCTTGACAGATCTCCTTATATAGCCTTCAGAATTGAACACACTACTCCTGGCAAAGCATCATCTGTGCTCTAGGTAAGAAAGGATGACATCTGTATATTCAGTGGCCTTGTGCTTCCAAGTACACCCAAACCTTACACTGACTACTTCCACTGTCCTGCCATGCTGTACAGTATGTTTACCCAAGTAGTGATTAAAAAACAAAATGATGTTCTCACTTCATGAACTTTAACCATGGAACCCAAATACATATGTAGGTTTTGTAGTTTTTTGGTTTCTCACACAAAACTGCATAAACTTATGTTTTTTTCCTTGGAATGCATATTAGCTATAATCATTCTGCCTTGCAAGATACCTCAAGGTACATAGTAGACTGGTTCACTCATCTCTGAACTCCAGCAGTTTACTCCATAGAATTGTGTATGTACACAAAAGAACATGATAGTTATTACTTGAATGGCTACAAGAGTCAAAGAGGGATACAACTTCTAGATGCTGTGGAACTGAACAGACTGAAGCACATGTAAAACATATGTTTTGGGATTGTCTTAGAGCCAAGAGAATATAAGAACAGACAAAGGTTAAGTGAGAGGATATTTCTGCAAAAAAAGATCAAGTTCTTCCATGGGAAATTTGAATTCTCAGATTAATGGGGAAAATGGTCAGAACAGGGGGAGCAAAAACTGGAACCCATCTCCAACACCAAAGTCTATCCTCACTTCGGAATGAAAGACAGTGTTTAAGGACCTTTTTGAAGTTGATGAGGAGAATTTCTGTTGCTATTACTAATCATACTAGTAGCAGCAGTAGTTGTATTAAATATTGATCTTAACTTAGAAAGATGACAGAATAACATGTTTTGCATTAGCATGTGTTTTCTGAAGATTATGAAGTTTGAAACTGTATGTGTCAGTATTTAGAAACTTCAATCCTTGATAATTTGCCAGAAAACCACTATAATTCATGAGGAAGAAACCAAACACATGGGGCAAAAACCTAGACATTTTATAAAATTTTAGATATTTGACAGGTATATGCACTGTCTTTTGAGAAGAAGTTAAATATCCCCAAAAAGAAATCTGGTAAAATGCCACACTGTGGCATTAAAATTCCCCTGAAATATTAAATTTGGAGCCTGTGTATGGGACTATAGATCACTTTTCTTGAGAGATCATAATAAAACATTTCAGGGAATTCTAATAACATACTTAGCTCTAAAACATAACCAAGAAGGTATTCTATCCCATGATTTTCATCACATTTCAATCTTGATTTACACAGTAAAACAGCTGCTCTTTTAATCTTCAAATATGATAGAATAAAAAGTTTTGCATTAGCATGTGTTTTAACCTTTTTATGAACTGGAGAAGGAATTATTCAAATCAAAGTGCCTACAATGGCAATGCATGCATTTTAAAGCATGCTTACACTTCAGGTTAATTCCCAAGGGTTTACGTATACTTTGCATGCCCACTTATGGAATAAATTTCCAGACCTGCTAGCCAAATGGCAATCTATAAATTTGGAATGCAGTTATAAACATATTGAACTATTGATTGAATACTTTCTACCCCATGAAAAAGAATTGGTAAGGAAGGTAGAACTTTTGCAATCCCTGAGTATACAAATGCTGAATGTGCAGAGAGTTGGATATGTTGTTTCAGAAGTTTTCCATGTATGATGTTCAGTTACAACTTTTCCATGTATGATGTTCAGTTACAACAACAGAAATCTAGAAAATTCGAATGAAACTATACGAATTTTGTGCCAGGCATATTTTTGTCTGGCCCAAATATGATTTGAGTAATAAACAAGTGAATGACATGCAACAGCCTTTAGGGTCGCAAGGCTCTAATGGGCAAGATTCTGTGACTGTTAAGACTGTCACTGAGTGTATGTCCAAAGATGAGCTGTCTCAAGATATTTCTTGTTTTGTTTCAGTACAAATGTTAAGACTGTCACTGAGTGTATGTCGAAAGATGAGCTGCCTCAAGAGATTTCTTGTTTTGTTTCAGTACATCCTGTTGATAATGACTGCATTGCCCCTGTTTGTAATGTGACACCTAGTACATCAGGGGGTCAACATTCTTCAACTTTTAATACACAGGAGGACAGGGGCAATTCCTCTTTGATGAAACATTCCCATGATGAGAGAGATTTGGGAGCGCGACCAAAAGCTGGTTCGGCTTTTTTACTGTTTGTTCCACAATTGCCAGGTACAAGTCAGAATGCAAACTCCACGGCATATGAAGGAGAAATTAATGAACTACAGCTGGAAGAGAAGGAAGATTTCAATGGAGAGCCTCACTTAGGGGCTATATCTTTAGCTGTGAATTTATCCAGTAAAGAGCTAACGGACATTCAATTAAAAGTTTTGAACAAAGGGCTCTTTTGTTCCAGCAGCAATGAGTACTTTACATGATGTTATTTTAAATCTTAGATTATTTGCTAGAAATGCCAGTTTGTGCTCTATGTTCCTGGATAATCCCAGGAATAGTCTGTCTATCTCTGGGATACCCAGTACCTTTGTACCTAAGATTCACCCTATTGCTGAAACTTTTTTGAGGATGTGTGAGAAAGAGGTTGAAAGTTATCTTAATAATCAACATAGCTCTGGACATTGCAGTTTGACATGGGCTGAGAGACAAGCCTTAAATAGTCTCATATGTGATAAAGATATTATTGTAAGATCAGCCAATATGGGTGGAGTGGTGGTGATTTTAGGTTCATAGGTTCATAGGTTCATAGGTAGGTACTAGTCTATCTGCCCTAGGGCATTTATAAGTCTAGCCAGAATGTGTTGGCTTTCGCTTCCCTTTTAGATTTGATTAGATTCCTGAGCCTCTGTCCAGTAGGGCCATAAAAGTGATCCCAGGAGTAAATTTACGATTTCCCATCCACTCTTCAATATTTCTCTTGAAGAGGGTCAGTGAGGGGCTCTGCCTAACATGGATTGGGATTCTATTCCAGAGCGAGGGAAGCCTCTGGGATATGAATCTATCCCTCCAGCATGTCCAATTTATTGTTGTGCTGAGGTTTAAATCCCTGGAACATGTAGCTCTAAGGGATTTGGTTTTCTTGAGGTGGAGCATGTCCATTAATTCTGGGTTAGACATGGCCTTGTACGTCAGGCAGAGATCACCTCTGAGTAGGCGGTAAGCAACTGAGTAGAGTTGGAGTTTCTTTAGTCGAGCTGCATAGGGCATCTGTTTGAGACCCATGATCCTCTTGGTGAGGTACTTCTGGGGTCTTTCCAGCTGTTGTAGGTGTCGGGTAAGGTACATCCCAAATGGGGCATTGTACTCTATTATGGGCTTGATGAGCGATGAGTAGAGGGGCACAATGACCTCTCTTGATCTAGATGTGAACCCTTTTGTGATTAGGTGGGCTATATAAAAGGTTTTTCTAACCACTTTGGCAATGTGATTATCAAAGGAGAGTTTGCTATCTACTTGGATCCCCAGATTCCTAATTACATCTTCCATACTTAGTGTATTACCACCTATGTGGTAGTTCGTGGGCACTTTGTTTTTCCCAAAGGGGATGACTATGCACTTTTTGGAATTTAGCTTGAGGCCATGGTTCTGACACCAGGTATTCATCACCGTAAGACCCTTCTGGAGGATGTCTCTGTCAGCCAGAGAGTTGATTATGGCTCCCAGTTTGCAATCATCTGTGAACTTGGTCAGCCATAGTCCTCCCATGCTTGCCTGTACCTCAGAAAAATATATACTGAACAAGAGGGGTCCCAGGACTGAGCCTTGTGGGACACCACTTGTAACCGGTTTGGAGTCGGACATGGCTCCCGCAACTCTGACCATGTGAGTTTTATCCATGAGCCAGTTTGCAACCCATCTCATGACATAAGGGTTAATGTTCAAGCTGGTAAGCTTATCTATAATGCCAGAGTGGGGTATTGTGTCAAAGGCCTTTGCGAGGTCTAGATAGGCTGTGTGGACTACCTTTCCCTCGGTCTATGGCCTTGGTAACTGTTTCAAAGAAGTCTACTAGGTTTAAGAGGCAAGACCTGCCTTTAACAAAGCCGAATTGGGTAGGGTCCAGTGTCTGGAGGTTCCCAATGTCTTTGTTTATGAGATCCATGATGATGCACTCCATAGCCTTGCAGACCAGGTTAGTCAGGCTTATAGGGCGATAGTTCCCGGGATCCATTGTGGTGCCACTTTTGTGGATCATCTTAAATACCGCTCAGATATGCATTGTATGTTAAGTGGAGGTGATGCATATGTTGAATTAGATACATTTTTTTGTGAAAAAAGTTATACAGGAAGTTCAGAGTGATTTATATGATATACATATGTCCAATTGTATCTCCAAAGAACTTTATGACAATTTTATAGTTGAACATCCGAAAATTCCAACCATATCAGATTTACCCAAGATACATAAAACTTTAGAGAACCCCCCCCCCCTTTGAGACCCATAATGGCAGGGGGCTGTTTGGATTACTGAACCACTTTCTATATGGGTGGAGGAACAATTGAGTAAAACTGTCATTAAGACCAGGAAGTACAAATGCTCTCATTCTTAAAATCCATCTCATCTCTTCATTTTCAGTTAAAAGTTTTATATTCCCACCCCGCAATGGTCTATAAATTACTTTTAAAATCATAAACTTAAAACTATGTTGATCACCTTTCTCTATAATGTGTTTACTAAGAGCATTCTTGACTACTCTATGTCTAATATCACTGAGATGACCAGCTATACGCTCTTTGAATTTCCTGTTTGTCATACCCACATAAAAAGTATCACAGATGTCACACACAGCTAAATATATTAAATTGCTTGTGTTGCAATTCCCATATGCATGTAAAACAAACTCTCTAACTGTCATAGGATGTTTAATAGACTTCTCTGTGAACATATGCTTACAGTAAAAATTAAGAGATGAGATGGATTTTAAGAATGAGAGCATTTGTACCACCTGGTCTTAATGACAGTTTTACTTTAAAGCCTTATTTAAATATGCTGCATCAGAAGGTGTAATTAGAGTCATGTGACTTTTTAAAATGTATTTAAGTTATGTTGTTTAATTGATAGCATTTATTTCACCTGAAGAAGCTTTGAAGGTGAAAGTGTCTACTTGCGAACTTGAACTTGGATTAAACATTTGTTGTTTTAGAGTGTTTCCAGTTTTCTTTTTCTCTTTGGGCTTTACATTAACGTTAGACAATTTAATGATCATAAATTTTCTTTTATGGTGATTGATAATTTGCGAATTACACCTAGAGGGGGTGATGTAATCAATGCAACAGAGGTGAAAGAAACATATTGGATAACTGAAAAGAGCGGATTTTTATCCGGGCCTGAATGACTTCATTCCATTGAAGCCTGTTTCAAAGGCTTGCAGACTATGACTTTAAGATTATTTGATGTTGCAGTTTGATACTATGTTGCCACTGGATACGCTTTGAAGTTTGAATTGCTGTTTGACTGGTTGTTGTAGAATGGTTTAATTGAATGTATGCAACTTTTGATTGGTTGATACTTTGTATTTTAATATTTTGCTTGTTCGAAGTTTAATGGATCTGATGAAGGAATTTTTCCAAAAGTGCTAATCCTATTTGTGTTTC
Organism: Protopterus annectens; assembly: GCF_019279795.1. Lineage (NCBI taxonomy): Eukaryota > Metazoa > Chordata > Ceratodontiformes > Protopteridae > Protopterus > Protopterus annectens. The sequence goes on from NC_056730.1 coordinate 1,014,744,195, forward strand.
ATCCAAGTTTTATTAAAATGTTATGGTACCTGCCATGGTAGCCCCACTGTTGTGTTATTTCATTTGAATTATATATTTCACTGAAGGGCATTTGTTTTTTTATTTACTTGTGATTTAAATACACTGAAAAATTGCATTCTACCCCAAAGGATTACTGCATCTCATTCCTGATTTACACAGCTGCACAGTGCTTTTGTCAGTACATCAAATTTAGGCCTCACCCTATGTAAAGAAACAGACATACTGCATTCTGTGGTGAAATACTAATAAATGCATGTATGTATGTATGTATGTATGTATATATGTTGTTGTTGTTGTCTTTCGGCTTTTCCCGGTTAGGGGTCGCCACAGTGGAACTCCCATCCGCTAATGATTGGCAGTAGATTTTCATGAATGCCGAGGTGCCAGCTCGACGTTCAGTCTTCAATGAAGGCACGCCCATTTACACATCTCTTTCGAACGCCCACCCAACCGCGGGGAGGACATGCAGATATATATGTATTTATTTATTTTAGTTTTGCTGTAGAAGAGTATGTAGTGCATGCATCTTCTAGACATTGGTTTGACCCTGCTTTTTGAGCAGAGGTCAAATAACATCTCTGTGGAGACCAGATATAATGCGGAACTGTGCTATCAAAAGTCCTCTAAAACTGCATTTATAACCAGTGCATGAGGTCATTTGTCAGTTCCCCCATGCCTGTTCATTATAAAATATTCAAAGATTTCATCTGGACTGAACCGATATGTGCTTTCAGTGTTAGCTCTCATTCTTCCTTCACCTCCTAAATAATATTATTTTTGTTTGTAATTACATCAATAGCCCTTAGCTGGATGAGAGCTAAGAAAAGATTAAGCTGATTTCTGTTTTACTGAATAACAAAAAAAATGAAAAATTCTGAAGGACATGATTTCTGTGACAAGTTTGGTGGCAATGCATGCTATGGCTCAGGCACGTTTTAGTAACACAGTGTTGAGCTAAGTCCTGCCAGAAGTGGGGTTAGTACAAACCCCAATGTTTGAAACAAATGTTCACTTCTAGCAAAAAATAGAGGAACTACATAAAAATAAGAAGCTGTCAGACTACATGGATAAAGTAGACAAGGAGCTTGCTGACACTGAGAAGTTATTGTTGACTCATTCAGATCATCTGCAGGAGATAAATGTTGAAATCAGACTTCTCCCACTGAATGGTGACTGCAAAAGCTTGAATGAACCAAACAGAATCTTTGAAGGTTGATGCCAAGGACAGAAGCAAACATGAAAATCTGTGCTATACTGGCACACCAGAAAAATGGAAGGAGCACACTGTGGTGAGTTTAATCTGGTCATCCTTCAGGGATGGACTGATAAAGATCAAAAATAGCTTGGAATAGAAAGAGTGTACCACCTCTAGATTTCACAACCACAAAGGTATTGTTATCCTATGCCAGTCTTGGCTAGAATAGAGATATATATACTATAAAAGAAAAAATAATTTCAGCTTTGTAGAAACCAAGGAAATACTTAAATTAGATGAATAAAGAGTTTGGTGTGATTATGATTTTTCAGCCGAGACAGGGTGTTAGTGTGATCATGATTTTTTCAGCAGAGACAGGTGTTGGTATGCATCTTTTGCAAATATATTAAAGGTGTATAATAGTCATTGGACGTACCCAGCCACTTTGAAAGTTGTTCACCCTGAGGATCTGGCTACATTTCTGTCAAGATATGATGCTGAAAAAAGATTCATCAGGTGATCCACGGAAGCCGTTCTGTATCCAGTGACTCAAGTGAAAATTTTAGACCTCAGCCAGCAATAAGGGCAATACCCAACAAAATTAATTCTATGCGGATTGACCCATTTTAACTTTTATAAAAAGAGACTGCAACAGAGGCAAAAGGTTGCTTTCATTACAAAAAAGGGGAGAAAAATGAATTCTAAAGAGGGCAATGTACTGTTTTCATATGTTGCATCTTTAGTTGATTTAGATTTCTGTCTGAATGGTGCTTTAATAGCCTGGTCTGGAGCTAAAGACAATGTATGAAAGAAAGTTGGCTTTAGCCAATAGTCTGCATTCACAAAATCAATAAAGATATCAAAATGGACTGCCTATGTATTAGTATTATAGCCGACAGAGCTAGGAAAAGAGCATGTGCTTTACATGACAAGACACGTTGGCAGTGTTTGATATAAAAAAGATTGAAAGATTGACTCCATACACTGAGACAAAGGATTTTTACACAAACCTTGGTAAGGTAAAACTAGTTTAAGTCACTCCCAGTCTGTTTATTAAGCATGAAATATTTTTGTATTTCTTGTAGTAGTATAAAGATTCTAATATACTGAATTTTTAGAAAATTTAGCTGCTGTATCAAGATATTTGATGTTCAGATTAAAGTTCAAAAGATTTGTTTTTAATTCATGAGTAATAGCATAAACCATTATGAATATTCACCTCCTGTTTCAGTCCTTGTACAAGCAAGCTGTTTCACTGGGGGGAGTACAATGTGTAGAATATTGTGTACAGTTGATTAAAGAAACTGACTGTTAAAATTTGCATGTTTCTAAAAACTACTTACAATTTTAGATTAACATTTTGCCTCAATGCAAAAAAAGATGTATAATATTTCTTTGAGACGGAGCATATTTTGGAATTATATGCAAATTTGAGGAATGACTTGGCATTGCTGGGATGTTTACCTGTAATTTGGATGATTCATAAGGATGACAACTGCTTAAGTAAAAAGGAGTTGTTTTTTTTTTAATTTATATTGATAAAATTGAGATTGTTAGCTTGGAACATTAACTGATTAACATGCCCCACAAGACACACTAGATTTTTGCATGTGTGTATTTTATTTTTATTTATATTTGTTTCCAAGGTAGTGCACTGATCAAAACTGACCATTTTCAGGCTCTGCCTGAGTGAAGTAATTCAAAGTAATAAATGTCATGTAAGAATTAAAAAAAATACAGCAAATCTTAACATTTTAACAGATTAATAGAATCATTAAACACTAATAATAGTGTGCGTAGCTCATATAGGTATTTATAAAGAAAATCCAAACATTGTTTTTCTTCAAGATTCCCATTTGCAGAATGATGAACACCTAAAGTTGTGGAAGTATGGCTGTAACAAAATGTTGTTTTCACATCTTACACAGGTAGCAGGCATGTGGAAATCATTACTGTTTTCAAGAAAAAAACTTCTGTAAATATTGGTGAATGGAAGCCAAACGTGAAAGCTATGTATGTTATGTGCAAATTATCGTTGGAAGAACAGTTTGTTCGTATGTTCAATTAGGATCAAAAGTGGAAAAGATGGTTTCAGTATTAAAGCAGTCATTATTGTTTCAGGAGAGAAGGACATCATAGACAGGTGACTGTTTTTTTTTTCAAGGCTGAGCTAAGGGAAGTGACCCAAGGGGTCATGTTACTCCAGCATCAGGTAAATTCCTTCACAGATAAAGGAAAGTGACAGAGATGGTGGATACACGGGGATTGAGCTTAGGATCGTGTAAAGACATAATACTCTCTTAAGTAGTATATAACTTTGTTGCTGACATTTTTTGGCAAGTAGAATACAATTATTGCTGGATAAGTTGGGTTATCTGCCTGGCAGTTATCAGACCACAGCACTGCATTATTCAAATTACAACTGGATAGAAGAGTCCTTATACCTCATTGGAAAATGCATTGGTTTTATTATTAAAGAGATGAGTCTGATCAGAAATTGGAGTCTTCTATAGAAGGAAATTTGAATCTGCTAACTGTGATAGGGAGCACTATCTAGGAGCAGTGGGAACAATTTAAAACAAGGACTGCACAACTTTAAAGTCCTATATAATGCAACATATGATGCAGATAAATAAACCCCATTTCATTACACAAGCAAAGTTAATCAAGCTACAGTTAAGTTTGTTTGAGGTGATTCTTAAAGTTGGACAAAGAATTCCAAAAGTTTAGAAAACAAGATCTCTATATCGCTAGATTTTAAGATCAAACAACCAAGATGTGTTAAAACCTTTTAAGACTAGGTCTTCATCTTCTAAGTTAAAATATTTGACCTTAATATTAAGACAAGAAAATCTAGACAGGCTATTTCATAACATAAAGTATATAAACTGGGGAGTATTTCTGAGTCACCCTGTTGATATTTAAAACAAATGGCAGTATTATTTGGACTTTTATGAAAGGGACTAAGTCAATGATAAAAAACACATGTGGCATTACAGAAGTATTTTTGGAATTCAGTGTGTCACAGCTGGATTGGAATGACATTCACATATTGCTGCAGTAGTTTCCCAGCAAGTAGATAAAAGATATATGGGGTTAGCTGGCCAGGTGTAAAACTCCTGACTTAGATTGTATACTATCGGAGGCTTATCTTAAGTTTATCTCTATTTTTCTGTTGCTACTGAAAGTTTGTAAACTGAAAGATTTTCGGCAACCTGGGGGGGTCAAAACAGATAAGGACTCTTTCCTAGTAGAGTCTAAACCAATTTCAAGTCTTAATTATGCCTACAAAATATTTATATTGATATTAGCTAAAATATTGAATAAAATAATATTTTCCTTATTCATTTAAATCAAATAGGGTTTGTAGTGGATGAGATACAGTGGATAATTCCATTAAAACAGGGAGCTTTACATAAGATGAACAAATAATCATAAACAAGCTAGTACTGGGGAATTATGATGCATAAAAGCATTGTCATGTAAAGCACAGAGGATTGTTTTCCCAATTTATTAAAACATTTAAAGTCTTTGTAGCCTAGCACTCTAACAAGAGTTAAAGTGGTGTCATGGCTGCTGGAAAACATTTCAATAGGCAGAGAGACCAGATAAGAATGTACATTATCCCCTTTGTTATCTGCACTTGATCATCTATCTGAAAGATTAAGGAAGTGGAACTTACAGACTATCTCTGCTTATATACCTGATAGACTTAGAAAATAATTCAAATATAATTTTTGGCAACTTAATTTTTTGGGAAAAAATCTTCATATAAAAAAGTCAAAAACTAAAGAGATTCAAATCAATGTTAACTCAAGTGACAGTATGTTGAACACATCTCATTTTAAATAAACACAGCAATTTCATATAACTGGAGATTAAGCTGAGTGCCTTCCTAATATATAGCAATAATTTTAAAGTTAATCATTTTATGCAAGCTTAGAAACTGTTGTTTAGAACTTTACACAATGAGCTCTGACTCTGTCATGGTTCCTGTTGCCATTTTAATCTCTGCAGCATCAGAAGTACTCCAGCAATTCATGCCAAATACTCCAAACAAATGAAGTCATGTAGTCAGATAAAGGCCAGAACACCACCAAACAATAAAATGTAAAAGAAAAACTGTAGATCCAGATACCTTGGCTTAAAACTTTAATAAACTTCAGTAAAAAAGGTAAGCGCTTTCGCAGAAAACAAACCTGCTTCTTCAGACCATATAAAAAGTTATACAAACCACTCACATATATATAAAAAATCAAAAAGACATTCTCCAATAAAAACAATCTTCCAATCTAAAAACACAGCCCACTGGAGCAAGGAAATGGCCAGTAAAGATGTGCTGTATCAACACATCCGTTTAAAAACATGAATATTAAAACAGTAACATGGAAAACGTATCAGAACCAAAACTATTATGAAAAAGGTACACACCTCTCTGACATTTAAATATTAATGTTTAAGGGTCTAAAACTTAAGAACAGGCTTCAAAGACACATGTTCATTCAGCCCTGGAAATACATTGGGCAGGATTCACGAAGGCTTGCACGGAGTCTAAGAGTAGTGTAAGACTCCATGCAGCCCTCGCGATCCAGGAACAGCCCGAAATTCCGTGTAAGAGACCAGCTAAAACGTCTCTTACACGGACTGGGCGTGGATATGCTAATCACCTCACTTGCAGCCGAAAGGCATGCAAATGAGGTAGATTAGCGATCCACGAAGCCCAAACCAGCCCGTGTAAGAGCCGTGTTAGCTGCAGAAATGTACTCAGTTGACAACTGAGTAAGTTTCTGCAAATAACACAATGAAGCCATGTCAGCTCCAAATAAAGGGTGCATATGTGTCAGGCAGCATGCCAATGGCCAAATATGTGGCCATTGGCAAGGTACCCCAATGCAAATATGAGAAATAAATATTTTTTTTTATGTTTAAACACAGCGCAGCCCCGTGCAAATGGGCTGCGCTATATAAAACATAAAAATGAAGATTTTAAACCCACAAATGTGAGTTTTATGCAATACATGGATTTACAATGCAGGGACCAGCAGACCAAAAACAACATGGCCACCGTTTAGTGGTTGCTAAGGGGGAAAGCTGAGTCTAAGACATGTAACTAAGCATTAGTAGGCAATCTGATGTAAATGAGTATTAGGATACTGAATTCCACTGTCACATAGCAAATGAGCACATTCTGAATAGTGTAAGAGTTACATAAGGGGGAGGAACAGAGTAGGAGATAGGTGACATCACAGGGGGGAATGGCAGAAAGAAATGCAGTGCATTGGAGGTCAGTGTTACATGACAGATGTCAGACACATATCATGGAAAGAGGAGTGCCACAAAATAAGCATGGGAAAGTCAAGAAATGGAAGGTGTACACTGTTGCTAACATCAAAGTTTTTTGCTGGGCGTGCATGCGCACGTGTGCGCACCATGAGGTGCGAGTAGGGCAGTGTGCACGAGTGTAAGGCAGACTGAGCATGTGGGAGCCTGTTGGCAGACTTGTAAGACTGTTTGCGCTGGTGTGCGCGTGTTTTAACCCGAATAAGAAGATTCTAAACCGTGTAAGCATGTGTGCGCGCGTGTAAGCCACTGTGAGCGTGTTTCTGCTGGTATGCGCGTTGCTCCCCCCTGAGGAAACAGAAAGGAAAAAGGAAGCAACAGAATTAGTAGGAAGCTAGCAGGGAATACTGCTGGAGCTAGCAGGTGAAAACAATTAGAAGCAGGCAATTACACAGGCAGAATAGTAGCCCAGCCCAGCACTTAAAACTCTGCAAACAGCAGTGCAGGATGTTTCTCTCAAGAGACACTGCAAGACAGGAGTAACCTATTAGAAGTGAAAACTGAAAAAGGTGAACTTGGAGCAGAAATGCTAGGGGCTGCCATAGCTGTTATAAGGAGACATAGGTGACTTGCTGAGGGTGGTGACAACGCAAATGGTGCCAGACAACCCACAGTGAGGAGACGGAGAAGAGTGTACAGGCCCAGGGCCACCTACCATGGGTGACATGAGCTGGAGATAGTGGAGCGCTATAGAGTGGACAGAGACCTCCTGCAGCAAATTGTCGAGCTGTGCAGGCCACGCCTCACACACAGAACCAACAGAGGGGAACCCATCCCAGTGGAAACCAAGGTATGTGTTGGCCTAAGAATACTAGCAACAGGTACCTTCCAGAGACCAACTGGTGATATGATGGGGATATCACAGGCATCAGCCTCCAGAGTACTGCACCAGTTCCTGGATGCCATGTCAGCACATGTCGGTGATCATGTATATTTCCCCAATGCCCGTAAGGTATTGGCCAGCAATATGCATCTCTTCCAGCAAATAGCGGAATACCCTGAGGTAGTGGGTGCAATAGACTGCACGCACATATGCATCAAAGCACCAGCTGGTGAGCGGGGTAGGGCCTACATAAACTGCAAGGGCTTCCACTCCATCAACTGCCAGGTCGTGTGTGATGCCCAGGGCATAATAATGAATGTGTGTGCTGGCTGCCCTGGGAGCTACCATGATTCCCATATCTGGCATTTGACGCAGCTGTACCAGACATTTGCCAGTGGGGACATCCCACATGGACACCTAGTGGGGGATGCAGGTTATGCACTGGAGCCGTGGCTGATGACACCCATCAGAAATGCACACACACCTGAACAGGAACGCCATAATGAGGCACACGCACAAACACGTAATGTAATAGAGCATGTGTTTGGGCTGCTCAAGTCACGGTTCCAGTGTCTGGACACATCTGGTGGAGCCTTGCAATACTCACCAACTACATTTACCCAAATTGTCATGGTATGTGCTATGCTACATAATATGATCTTGCGAAAACAGCTGCAGCAGGACCAGCATAGGGCTGGGCCAAACAGCCCCCCACCATTGCCAAGGCCATCACAGGCAGAGCGTGACTCGGAGGAGGAACAACCTGAGCCTGCCCCTGTAGGCAGAAGGAGGTGTGCCCAGTATGCCCTGGCCTTGGCAAAGAGACAACGCATAGCACATACACTGGCTCAGTAGGAACCCAGGGAATGATACCCCTCTCTGACTCACTCATATAATAACAGGGATGCCTAAAATGACATAACCTGCTCTCAAACATGTACAAGGAGTGTAGTATGTGCATCCGACAGAGGCAGCCCTGCAGCACCACCTGAGGCATGAATGCCATGTGTTAAGCAATGTAACACCATGTAGTATATGCAAACTTGATGACCCTGACTAACATCCTACCCTCACCAAGCATGATGCCACAATATGACGATGAGATGATCAATTGCAATAATTGGCTGAAGTATTGCTGTTAGTCAAAGGGGATCCAATATGTGCCAGCCTGGGATGACATGCTGAGCATGACATGACGCTCCACCTGCTAGGGGTGGCGTGCACCTATCAGTCCTGGCCTTATGGATACTGGCAAAGGCTGTTGTTACCCACAGCATGCCTTGAATAGGTAAGGCTCAAAACACAAACCCACCTCCATAGGTATCACAAGGGATAAGAACCTAGATGTAATACTACCCAATGCCAGAAGTCTAAACAGCAAGATGCATGCAGTCTAAACTCCCCCAGTATGGAGAATGTTGATATCTGTCCTGTAACAGAAAACTGGGTCAAGGCTCACAACAGCACCCTAACACTACCAGGTTATACCTCATACTGTGCTTTACAGCCTCAAAACATGGAACAAGCTACAAAAGGAGGGTGACTAGCAATAATTGTCAAGGATAACCACACCCCCATGTTGGTACCACAACAAGAAGCAGCATGGACTAGCCATGGTCAAATAACAGTGGCTAAAACTGCCTCCCAGTTTATAGCCTGCTACAGACTACCGTCCTAACACCAGGAACTGCACTTGGCCTATGTTGGAATACATGAATATATCAAGCCCTCCAAACCACATTATATTGGGTGACTGAAAATACCCAAACATAGACTGGGAGCATTATTCTAGCTCCAACACTGTAGGACAAAGGTTCCTAGAATCCATAAACCAAAATGCCCAGGAACAATGTACCACTCCCACAAGAGGGGTAAGCATACTGGATGTGATAATCAGCAGCATGGGTACTGGATGGCAAGATGAGAAGTGTATCCCTCACTGGTAAGATCAGACCATAGAGTAATCACACCGGATATACACATCCTGACCACAGTCCCTGGCCAGAAAACCACAGTGAAAAACATGTGTAAAGCAAAAGTTGCACTCCTCCAAACTGATGTGGAATCCATTAAAGGCCCTGTGCAGGTGCAAAATATGGGCTACACCTCAGAACCTGCTATACAGGCATTCCATGAACACTGCCAGGAATGCATGGATTATGCATTCCCAAATAAAACCAAGACACAATGCCATACACACAGGCATCTGGAATGGTGGACCCCAGCCATTACCAAACCATGCAAGAGAATGAGGAAGCTACTGCATGATAGAGCAAACATAAAAAGGGAAGTAATCTCTGATCAGTATTATGGCAATAAAATATGTCCACTCATACAATCCACTAAGGCCAGCTACAACAAGTTGAATATGTGAATCTTGAGGCAATGTTACACCTGCCCCATGTACACAGACAACCCTCACCTCCCCCCAAGAAATACAAATATATGTGAGAGATGCAACCATTTATCCAAACCGGAGGCTGAGCTCTCTCAACTCAGTACTGTCAAAACTAGTCAGGAGGAGAAGGTAACCACACACACCACAAACCCAGTCTCACATAGACCTAACACAACTGCAAACCAAAGACATAAACACAGAAAAACATTCCCGGAGGCTCTAATTACAAACACACCACATCAACAGAGGCCTCCAAAGCAGACACTCAAGCAACCACTACCTCCAAACATAGCACATGCAACACATAGTACACAAAGCTGGTGTGCCAAACAGTCACAGGCCAGAAGGAGAAACAACATGCCTGATACAGTTGTAATAGGTGACTCCATAGTCAGACACACTGCTGTCCCGCTCACCAGACTGAACAAGGGAAAGGGTACAGTAAGCTGCCTGTAGGCTGCTACAATACGCCACATAACACAAGTATGCAGGTCACCCCAAAGCAAGTAGAAATATGATGCAGTCATTGTCCATGCTGGCGTGAATGACCTGAGATGTACCTCCCTGGACTACATGAAAAGAGACATAGATGAGCTCTCCGATTATGTAGTCCAGGCCAGTATGACACTGACCGTGTGCAACATCCTACCCTCACCAAGAATGATGCCACAGTACAAACACAGAATGATCAGCTTTAACAAGTGGCACAATTACTGATGTCATTCCAAGGGGATCCAATGTCTGTCTGCTTGGGATGTCATGCTTGACAAGCCACGCTGCTGTGCCAGGGATGGCTTGCACCTGTTACCCCTGGGCATCTGAATATTGGATAAGGCTCTTGCCACCTCCATAGAGGCTTTTGTAGGCAAGGCTGAAAAGACTAACCCACCTCCCTAGAAAACATAAGTGGAAAGAAACATAAGGGTAATGCTGCCCAATGCCAGACGTGTAAACCTCAACATGCATGCTCCCGAGGCCCTCCCCAGTATGGAGAACATTGATGTCCGTGCAGTGACAGAAACCTGCAGCAAGGCTCCTGACAGCACACCAACACTACCAGGTTATGCCTCATGTCATGCGTTATGGCCCCAAAACCTGGACCAAAACATAAAAGGAGGGGGAGTATCCATATGCAGCACAGACACCCACACCTCCAGGTAACTAACAATGCAGAAAGCATCGGAGACCACCCATGTGCAACTAACCATAGGCAAAACTGCTGTACAGTCTGTAGCATGCTACAGACCACACTCACACACAGGAACCCCATTCAGCCGTCTTGAAGACACTGGACAGTATGAATGTCTCACCAAATACCAAACAAGGTACTCACAAATTACCACATAGGTGGTAATCCATTGTGTATGGAAGGAGTAATCAGGGACCTAGGGACACAAGTGGACAGTAACCTGTCATGTGACACTCACATTGCCAATGTGGCTAGGAAGACTGTCTATATTGGACACCGTATCATGAAAGGATTCACACCTACATAAACAGAGGTCATTGTGCCCCTATACTGTTCTCTTATCAGACCCATAATTTAGTACAATGCCTCATTTGGGATGTACCTTACCTGACACCTGCAGCAGTTAGAAAGACCTCAAAGGTACCTCACCAAGAGGATAAAGGGTCTCAAATATGTGTCATATGCTGCCTGGCTGTAGACACCCCAGCTGTATGCAGTCACATACTGCCTACGCAGAGGCGTTGTATGCCTGTTGTACAAGGCCATGTCCAACACAGGAGTAATGGACATGCACCACCACAGAAAACCCAAATCCATCGGAGCTGTGAGAGTGAGAGATGTCAACCTCAACACATAATGAAATAGGATGTGCTGGAGGGACAGATACATAACCCAGAGGCTCCCTACACCCTGGAACGGAATCCCACTCCATGTTAGGCAGAGCCCCTCACTGACTCTCTTCAACAGGAATCTTGCCAAGTGGATGGGTGATCGTAGATGTACACTAGGGGTCTTCACTGTGTCACGTCCAGACAGAAGCACAGTAAAGTAAATCCTAAATGGCCATAATATTCACATAGCAAGGGGTGGCGAAAGCCACACACACTCTGGCTAGGCTTATAAATGCCCTAGGGCGGATAGCCTAGTATGAACCTATGAACCTATGAAGATACAAATTGTACAGGACACTAAGGATAATCACAAGGCTTTCTTAACTGATGGTAGGAACCTTGTTGGGAATTCACAGATATGCTCTGAATCACTCAAATATTACAAACAACATACCAAACACACACACACACATATTGCCAACATCCAACCTGACAGGTGCAGTGCAAACCCCCCCCCCCCAAATGCAAAATACCTATCCCAGCAGAGTGCTGGCCCCCTGACATTGTAGATGCTGAGGTAACAGCCAGCATCTACAAAGCAAAACACACAGCATCAATGGTACGAGATGGTGTCCTGGGCTGAGTCCAACATGGACTCCAAGAAGAATGGAATGCCAAATAACACTACTGCTCAATGTCAGCCTTACCACAGGATATGTACCAAAGAGCAGTGTACAACAACAGTGGTCCTTCACCACAAAGGTGTTGCCTGAATGGATACTGCAAACTACCACCCCAGAATCCTGACAAGCTTGGTCTGCAAAGCTATGGAAAGGATCAGCATGTACCTCAGACATAAAGATATTGGGGACTTACTGACACTGGACCCTTCCCAGTGTGGTTTTCTTAAGTGCAGATACTGCCCTTAAACATGTTTGACTCATTTGAAACAGTCATCAAGGTCATTGATGAGAAGAATGTGGTCCACAGCCTAGCTGGACCTTGCAAAAGGCTTCCATACAATACCCCACGTGTTCATTATAGATAAGCTCACCAGCTTAAATATAAACCCCTATGTCAGTAGAGGGGTTGCAAACCAGACCAAGGACAGAACTGACATGGTCAGAAATGCTGCAGCCATGTCAGACTACAAACCAGATATAACTGGCATCCCACAAGGCTTGGTCCTGGGACCTCCCTTGTTTGGTATATATGTCCCATAGGTGCAGGGAAACATGGAAGGACTGTGTCTGAACAAGTTTGCAGAGGACTACAAACTGACCACCATATCTGACCCTCCAGCTGACACAAGCATCCCACAAAAGGGCCACATAGAAACAGACAACTGGTGCTATAGCCATGTCAGCAAGCTAACTGCAGAAAAGTGTATAGTCAACCCCTGTGGATATACAGTAAGTGCCCACCAATTACCACATAGGTGTTAAACCATTAAGTACTTAACATGTAATACGAGACCTGGGGACACAAGTTGATAGATATCTTGCATTGGACAAATGTGTGGCTGTAGTGGTTACAGAAACATACCATATACCCACCTAATCATGAAGGTTGTCAGATCTAGATCAGGGGAGGTCATTGTGGCTCTGCAGTCATCCTTCATCAGCGTCACAATTGACTACAATGGCCCCTGTGGGATGTACCTCAGCAGACACCTCCATCAACTGGAAAGACCCCAAAAGTACCTCACCAGGAGTTTCAAAGAGCTTGAACAGATGCCATGTGCTGCCTGATTAAACAAACTGCAGCTCCACACATTGCCATACTGTCCGCCCAGAGGCAAGCTGTGCCTGATGTATAAAGCCATGTCCAAGCTGGAATCAATGAACATGCTGCACCTTGTACAATCTGAATGGCAGTGAGCTATGCACATGAGAGACCTGAACCCTAGCACTGACATACATAGGACAAGCTGTACTGAATGATCCATAACACAGAAGCCACCCCCACTCTTAAGTAAACTCCCAGTACAGGTCACTCATCGACTCTCCTCAAGAGGAATCTTGATGAGTGGATGGGAGATGGTAGGTTTACCCTGGGTATCACTGTTATGTCACGGGTAGACGGAGGCACAGTATACTAACCATGACATATGTCATGGCAAACCCCAGTTACAATGTGTGTCGAAGGACAAACACACTCTCTGACTAGCATTAGGAATGGCCTAGGGCACATCGCTAGTGTTTGCCAATGTCCACCTATGTTGTGGAATACACTTTAAGTAGTCCATATATGAACATAATGCAACATGGTCATATGTGCACAACTGGCCCCTAACCAGTCTGTTGTGCTTACTATGAAAATTTAAAGCAGTGATAGGACTAAAGCCCAGGATACTGTCTATCACAGTGAAAGTACTCAACCAGTACACTATGCGGTACTACAGTGTTAGGTCAGTATGAAAGGATGTTGACAACTGTATGAAAAGTATCACATGCAAACCCTGCAGGCACAGTGTAATCTCTGTTGTGTTCAGACACAAAGCAGTTGGACAGTAAGTACACAACATGACACACAACACACAACCATAAACGTGAGATATTGTTGAAGTTCACACTCATCCACAAATGTGGTGGACTGCAGAGTTCAACATATGGAAAGCTCACACTGGGCATGCTCGCACACTTTGATAAATGAGACATATATGTCAGAAAACATGCCATGGAAAGCCTGAACTAGGCATGCTCACTTAGGCTATATCTCAGTTTAGCAGTTGGCCACACATATCTGGTATTTGTACGTGTTATTCCAGGAACCAACCACATTACAGCAATCTGCCCAGTGCACACAGTTAAATGACTACAGAGACATAAGTGATATAGTGGATCCCTCTCATATTCAAACATCTTCCACAGATACATAAGTTGTTCATAGAAACAGGGAATGCTATGGCAATAAAGACCTGCAAACAGTCTATCAGCAACAAATATTGTGCATCTGACAATTAAACATATGGGTGTAGAGGTCAATACTAGGCTGTTTGACCTAGGGAACGAAAGCTTAGCCAGAGTGTGCTTGGCGTCTGCCTCCCCAGTACATTAGGCTACTGTGCCACTGTAAAGTAGGTCATATAAGGCACCGCTTGAGGCTAGTGTGCTGTGCCTCTGTCAAGCAGGGACACAGTGGAGATCCCAGGGGTTGAATTTGCTATGCCACATCCATGCTGTTGGTGTGCTGGAAGAGGGTTGGTGAGGACCTCTAACTGTAAGTGGGTGTCAATAACAGACTGAGGGGAGCCTTATCTGCAGTGTCTGGACAATTTCACTGTCAACACTTTGTCGTGATGATTATGAGGGATTGAAGTGTTGTGCCAGTACTGTTCAGAGATGTCCTCCCTCTGTGGGCTACTGCTCTGCAATGTATTAGCTCACTCCGTCTGTTGGACAGCTCATATATGGCTGGTGTACACCTGACAGGTGTCCTGTTGTGGAGGAGTCATGGGTATATTTGGGATAGCATGATCAATGCAAACCTTCCACATGCTCATAGAATGCAATTGTCAAGGATTATGCAGAGTGGCCTGTATACTCCCCCAGCATGGGTCATTTGAAGTCTTCCACCCCAGTCTTCACAAGTGTAAAGTCTGCTTTTGATAGATACACTTTGTTTGCAGTGACAACTTTGCCTGGGGGTGGGGATGGGATATGGATGTCCAGGGAAAGGTGGGTATGGTCAGATATCAACAATGGTGGTCTACCTCTGGTGTGGAACAGTGAGTACCCATGTTGCAGATGGTCAGGTGCAATATGCATTCCCCCTTGTGGCTGTGGTGAGTGGTCCTGCCATAGCACATGGACTCACAAATTGTAGTGGCTGTAGGGTAATGTTATAGAGGCCTGAGTAGTTCCCATACACAATATACCTGTACCTGACATTAACAACTGGAATGGTGTATGTGAACACCTTCATATCTTGGCACTGTTCCCAGGGAAGCAAAGTGTGTGTCCTGGATGTGGGAGGGGTGGTCCGAACTGGTTGTGTTGTGTGTTACAGGTCCTGTGGTCACGAAGCATGGTATAGAACATAACCTGCCAGTGCTGATGTGCATATCTGACCCTGAAGTAGGTGGCTGCAAATGCATATATATGCTATCCCCCACCTGACAGGTAGAAATAGATGTACATACCTCTGTATAAATAATGATGTCAGCACCCTATAAATACTGCAGGTGCAGAACAAATGCCCAGTAATTTGGGTAGTGCGCTCTGCTAATGTGCCTCCCTCAAGTGTCATAATATAGTTAGGTAGGGGTTTGAATCCTACAAATGCTCAGTGTGTGCAATTCTGTGTGAGAGAAATGTCCCTTTTGGCAACTAGGAAAACACACTACAGGGTGCACATTCCCCTTTCTAAACACTGATGATGTCAGCACCCTATAAGTAAAGCAGGAGAAGAAAAACCTCCCAGTAATGCAAATAGTACGCTTCGCTAATGTGTCCGTCTCGAGTGTCATAACATAGTTAGATAGGGGGTTGAATCCTGTAAATGCTTAGTGTGTGTGTATGCAATTCTGTGTGAGAGAAATGTCCCTTTTGGCAACTAGGAAAACACACTACAGGGTGCACATTCCCCTTTCTAAACACTGATGATGTCAGCACCCTATAAGTAAAGCAGGAGAAGAGAAACCTCCCAGTAATGCGAATAGCGCGCTCTGCTAATCTCTCCATCTTGAGTGTCATAACATAGTTAGATAGGAGTTTGAATCCTGCAAATGCTCAGTGTGTGTGTTTGAGTGAGGGGGGTTAGTGGGTGTGCAATTCTGTGTGGGAGAAATGGCCCTTTTGGCAACTAGGAGAACACACTACAGGATGCACATTCCCCTTTCTAAACACTGATGATGTCAGCACCCTATAAGTACAGCCGGAGAAGAAAAACCTCCCAGTAATGCAAATAGCGTGCTCGGCTACTGCGTCTTGTACTAGTGTCATAATATAGTTAGGTAGGGGTTTGAATCCTGCAAATGCTCAGTGTGTGTGTTTGGGTGAGGAGGAGGAGGAGGAGGAGGGGGTTAGTGTATGTGCAATTCTGTGTGAGAGAAATGTCCCTTTTGGCAACTAGGAGAACACACGACAGGATGCACATTCCCCTTTCTAAACACGGGGGTTAGTGTGTGTGCAATTCTGTGTGAGAGAAATGTCCCTTTGGCAACTAGGAGAACACACGACAGGATGCACATTCCCCTTTCTAAACACGGGGGTTAGTGTGTGTGCAATTCTGTGTGAGAGAAATGTCCCTTTTGGCAACTAGGAGAACACACGACAGGATGCACATTCCCCTTTCTAAACACTGATGATGTCATCACCCTAGGAGGGGGTTAGTGTGTGTGCAATTCTGTGTGAGAGAAATGTCCCTTTTGGCAACTAGGAGAACACACGACAGGATGCACATTCCCCTTTCTAAACACTGATGATGTCATCACCCTATAAGTACAGCCGGAGAAGAAAAGCCTCCCAGTAAGGCAAATAGTGTACTCGGCTACTGCGTCTCGTACTAGTATCATAACATAGTTAGATAGGGGTTTGAATCCTGCATAATGGCAAGTGTGGGGGGGGTTAGTGTGTGTGCAATTCTGTGTGAGAGAAATGTCCCTTTTGGCAACTAGGAGAACACACGACAGGATGCACATTCCCCTTTCTAAACACTGATGATGTCATCACCCTATAAGTACAGCCGGAGAAGAAAAGCCTCCCAGTAAGGCAAATAGTGTACTCGGCTACTGCGTCTCGTACTAGTATCATAACATAGTTAGATAGGGGTGTGAATCCTGCATAATGGCAAGTGTGGGGGGGGTTAGTGTGTGTGCAATTCTGTGTGAGAGAAATGTCCCTTTTGGCAACTAGGAGAACACACGACAGGATGCACATTCCCCTTTCTAAACACTGATGATGTCATCACCCTATAAGTACAGCCGGAGAAGAAAAGCCTCCCAGTAAGGCAAATAGTGTACTCGGCTACTGCGTCTCGTACTAGTATCATAACATAGTTAGATAGGGGTTTGAATCCTGCATAATGGCAAGTGTGGGGGGGTTAGTGTGCGTGCAATTCTGTGTGAGAGAAATGTCCCTTTTGGCAACTAGGAGAACACACGACAGGATGCACATTCCCCTTTCTAAACACTGATGATGTCATCACCCTATAAGTACAGCCGGAGAAGAAAAGCCTCCCAGTAAGGCAAATAGTGTACTCGGCTACTGCGTCTCGTACTAGTATCATAACATAGTTAGATAGGGGTTTGAATCCTGCATAATGGCAAGTGTGTGTGGGGGTGGAAGTAGGGTATGTGCAATTACATGGGTGAGAGAACTGACCCTTTTGGCAACCAGTACAACACACCAGCTGCTGCATATTCCAATCTCTACACAGAGATGATGTCAGCACCCTACAAGTACAGCAGAAGAGGACAAATCTCCCAGTAATGCAAATAGCACGCTCTGCTACTGCATCTCTCAGTACTGTCATAGCACAGTTAGTTATGGCTTTGAATTCCACACGTGTGTTTTTGTCACACAGAATGCCCATGTGTGTGGGTTGTTGTTCACAATAATGCATGACATCGATTAAACCAGTAATGGCAATGCACACAGATGATGTATGTGTGTGCCAAATACACATATATACCTGTGACCTTCAATAGTTCCCATGTCTGATGCCTGCCACATGTGAATACATGGTATTTGCACTGGATAACATTATGACTGTGGTTTTCTGTGCAGATGCTGCATGTGGTGTGTGTATATACAGTGTGAGTTGTATATGGTATTATCCTAGTAGCGAGGGATACACACCTGGTCTGGGGCATATAGTCTACATGTTGTTGATGAACAGGTGCTGCATGTTTTCACCTGTTGTGGGAGTGGTAACACGTTGTTCCATAGCAATGCAGTGACTACATGCTAGGAACCTTTCAGCTAGGGTGTTGTAGCTATAGTAATTCATCAGCATTCAGTAATACTTCAGCATTCTTGGTGAGGGTATGATGCCAACCAAGGTCAGGGTCATACCAGCCTGTGCCACATGCTCAGAGAGCCCTTCTATGTTCCCTATCATGTAGTCCAGGGAGGTACATCACAGATCAGCCATAGTGGCATGGACAATGACTGAGTCATATGTGTCCATGCCTCTGACTGACCTGTATGCTTGTGTTATGTGGTGGACCATAGTGCCCCATGGGCATATCACTGTGACCTTCACCTTGTCCAGCCTGGTGAGCAGGCCCTCACTGTACTAGACAATAAAGGTACCTAACACAACTGTAGCAGGTGAGTTGTCCAGCCGTACAGGCTGTGACTGTTTGGCACACAGGATTTGTGTGCTATGTGTTGCATGTGCTGTGTTCCGGCTTAACGTATGCCTGTGTGCCAGCTGCAGAGGTGTCTGATGCTCAGGCAAGATGCTATTCTGAGGCTCCATGAATGCCCCAGTGTGTTCATGTGTTTGGAATGCTGTCAGTGTAGGTCTACATCAGACTGGTATTGTAGTCACTGTAGTATTTCATGCCACCTGACAGGTTATGCCAGTACTGGGTTCAGAGTGCTTAGTCCCCAGTTTGGCTATGGGGTTGCATCTCACACATGTGTTGTACGTCCATGTGTAGGGGAGAGGGTTGACTGTGTACATGTGGCAGCTGTGACATTGCCACATGACTCACATATTCCACAACTGTACCATAGAGGTGACTGACAAGTGACATTTGCATATGCTACCATAGTATTGTGATTGCCATGGTGATTAACAGCACATAAGGCCAATGGGGAACAAGGTACAGAAGGTGAGTATGTGAGGGTGTAGTGCCTGTGATTAGTCAGCACTGGCATATATGACTGCTCACATGGTCAAATGCCAGGTAAGTCATATGCAATGTGTCACAGGCAACGTACATGCGAACAGGACAAACAGTGACGTTCTGCCAAGTGAGACATGGACATACATATAGTAAGCTATGCAGATGTCACTAGGAATCCACAGAAGCTCTGTAAATCTGCATTGCAGGTGGAATCAGTGTTCCAGGGTAACTGCAAGCAAACATGCATGCAAACAAAGCTACAGTAAGTAGGGCTGCATGTAGTCCATTGTACAAAAAACAAGCTGTACCACTTCCAGTAGGTAACAGTGCAAATATGCAGGCATTATACACATGTACATGGAAATACACAAGTCAGATGGCCAGGGTCCAGTCTCAGCACACACAAGTGTACAGACCATGTACCATCAGGATGTACAATAACCGGATGGAAACCCAGGTGCTCACACCTGCAGTAATACACATGTCAAATAACAGACACTGAGTCTTCACTCAGTGGTTCCATACTTAGTAGGATGTATGCTACCTGTCCTGCCACCACAGTATCCCTGACATTTATGGGGACTCACCCTCCTGTGAAAGTTAGTTTTGTGTGTTGGGGCTGTCTAGCATGGTATGAGATGTGAGCTTGCAGTGCTAGGGTGCTCCTGTGTGTCCTGTACCAGTCATGTAGTACTGCACACATATCAACATCCTCAAACATCTGCATTGCAGAGTCCAGTGTGGACAACATGCCACTTTCAGTTTACATGTCCATCATTGCGTATCAATACTTTCATTACCTTATCCCCTGTGCTACCTATGTATGTGGCCTTCTGTTGACATTCTTACCACCAGTATGCAAACATGTGCAGATGATACACTATGGTACTTACCATGGGTGTAGACAACAGTACAAGACAATCATACCCTTACTGCATCAGGCATGCTGGGATATACCCATAATTATATCAGCGCACAGTACTGTTAACAACATGATACTATTACTACACGTCTATGTAGTCACCCTGTGCATCAGCAACATGTTAACCTGTACCTGCACTGATGTTACAGATTGCAGGAAGTGGCACAGTTTCATCATATGCACAGGGTGTGAACTTGGCATGCCTGAGTCTGCCACTGATACCACCAATTGACATGTATGTGTATGTGTGTTGGTGAGGGACAGCAGTACAAGGTGGGGCAATGTTGATGCAGTGTGTGCGTGTATGTGGTAGCCCTAGGTGTTGTCAATTTGCATGTGTGTATGGATGCACACAGTTCCACCTCATGGCTGCCATATACCGGTGTTTGTGGACAGCCACAGACTGTACCTGCCAGGTCATACAGATCAGTGTCTCTGGCCACGGACACAGTACCTGTGCCTTGTAGGGGTGCTACGGACCGTATCTGGTACCAATCCAGACTGGGTACTGTCATCAGAAGCAAGTGTTCGTTGACTGGACACAGATCCCTGTTGGGCTTGTCCAGAGCCACGTGCACGTGGTCTCCTCGGGCGGTCTGATGACAGCACAGACCCAGCATTGCTGGGGCTGCTGCTGGCACTATGGTGGCGGCCGCGGCCCTGTTGTCGTCCGCGACAACTGCCAGCTGCTGCTGTTGCTGGCATATACCCACGTCGACGCCTCAACAGTCCACCATTGCCCTGGCTCATGGACATGTAGTTGTGGAACTGATCTAATATGTCCCCACAACGTCTGTCTATGACATCGGTGAAATTACGGATGGCAGCTGCAATGTCACGCATACTGTCAGTCATGGCTGTGCGACATGCTGTCAGCTCCCTCAGACCCTGTCTGGTGTACCGTTCCATACGTGACTGTGCCTGCATGACAGCCCGAAACATAGCTGAGGTTGTAAGACCTCTGTGAGCACGTCTGACAGGGGCAGTACGCCCATGGATGCTCCCACGAGAACCCCTGGACATCTGTCTGTGTGGTACCATCTCAGGGCCATGCCCATGGCTGCTGTGTGGGGAAGCATGTGCCACAGATACCACATTACCCTGGTCAATGCCCACTGTATCTTGTCCATCACCTAGGGACATTTGTGACAAAGGATGTATTGGCAGGATGACTGTGCGCATTGATGGGGTTGACAGCTGTGTACTGTCAATTGGCTGACCAATGACGAACCCTGGCACACCTTCCAGTGCCAATACACAGATATCATCATTATCAGTACCCGTGGCACCTGATTCAGGTTCCCTGCTGCATGACACCAGAGCAGCACCAGAACCTGTGGGAGGGAAACAGGAAACATAGTTTACAATGTCTACACAATGTTACCAGTGATGCACACATGCACACTTGCACACATGCACACATGTGCACATGCACACACATGCACACTTGCACACAGTTGCACACTTGCACACAGTTGCACACTTGCACGCTACTCAGTATGCAAGATATCAACACACAGACACACATGCATGCATACACAGAGCACTACTAAGTGAGCCTAATATTACTATTACTATCAAGACTATTAAAGGTATTGTTAATACACACTCACCAGCATGGATAGGCTGCATTGCTGTTACACCAGAGGGACCTGCAGAAGTGAGGAAATTAATGTCAGTGGGCACAATTGTGCCATTGTTACTGCGTATGATACAGGTCAGTAGTACAACAGTTGCCTTTCACAGGTGAGCTGCTGATATTGAGAATATCACACTTGCACATTAAATACTATGATGACAGCTACAAACCAAGGACACACCTCACACATGCATTAACTACCAGTGTACACAACAGTCAACTATACATATGGCATATTACCTGCACGCTCGTAGTCATGGTGCTGTGTGGCTCCAGCCTCCATCATAATGCAGGTCTGCTGCTGTTGTTGTTGTTGGTAGGCTGGAGCCACAACACTTATGAGTAGTCCATCCAGTCTGGTGAGTGGGGGATGTGTAGCCACCCCACCACCTGTGGCAACCTGTTGCCTGTGGATATCCGATGCACGCTGACGGACATTTCTGGTTAAGTCACTGCAGTGATGTCGTACCTGCTTATATGTCCTATTATGCATGCCTATGTCATTTACCCGACGGACCAGGTCTTGCCACAGTGCAGCCCTCTCCTGCTGATTCTGGCTGGTGCGGGAAAAGAGTATTGCATAATCCCGCACCAGGCTCTGGTGTATTTCCTCATCCTCAGCTGCAGAGTATGCTGGATTGCGCTGGTGAGCCATGGTCTTGAAAAAGGAAATAAAATGATATCAGCAAAATATGTCAGCAGAATTTGGCACACATACTACACATGCTACTCAACTGTTGTGATACAACATATCTCATATATATAGCATCTGTCTGTCTATTGGTGGATACACATGTAAATGGCCAGGTATCAGTGCTCAGCCAACAACTGTGCAACAGTACCTGGCACACTCCATACGACATACTACCAAACCCCAGCAGTCAGAACACTGATTCAGTTCAAAAGCACCTCCTACTCTGGGGGTTTGTATCATGGTACTGTGTGGGGTACATCATCAACTACTGTGATCTGACCACAAACTAATTGCCCTGGATATACATATCCCACCTCCACCACCAGCACAAACGACTACAGTGAATAACATTTCAAACGCAAACTTTACACTTCGTAAGACTGAGATGGTATCCTTTAAGCCCACTGGGCCAGTGGAAGCCACAACCCACAATGCTGACTCCCTCACAAATGATTTCTACGGATATCTCCGAGAATGCATGGATCATGCAATCCCATATAAGACCAAGACACTCTCCACAAAGGGAAAGCATGCTATGTGGTGGACCCTAGCCATAGACAGATTGTATAACAAAAGATGGAAGCTTCTGCAAGACAGAGCATAATTCCATAAAGGGAAGGCATGTCTGATCAGCACTAATAAAGAGCTATGTTCTCTCATACAAACATCCATGGGCAACTTTGAGAGGGACATCACTGGGGACACTACAGATAACCACAAGGCCTTCTTCAGTTATGTTAGGAAACCTGGTCAGAAACCCTCCAATATGCTCATAGTTAGTACACAACCACAAATAATTCACTGAACCCACAGATATTGGCAACATTGTAGCAGACAGGCTCAGTGCAATTTTCCCCCCTCCCTCTCCCCCAAACAAAGACATACTTATCCCAGCTGAATGTAACCTCCCTGTCATCACAGATGTCCAGGTGAGAGCCACCCTCAGAAAAGCAAAAAACACAGCATCAATGGGACCTGATGGTATCCCCGGTTGCATGCTACATGAACTCCAAGAGGAGCTAAACACACATAGAGAAGTGCTATGTAACACTAGCCTGACTACAGGATATGTACCTGTACACTGGCGTACAGCAGCAGTGGTTCCACCTCTACATACCAATACAATACAACACAATACAATACAATACAATACAATACAATATGCTATTGCCCCTGGGACTACAGCAGCATACTGTTCTGCTACCCTGACCATGTGATGTGATGGTACCTGCTCCTGTCAAACAGTTACACAGGGTGACTCATATGGCATATTACCTATCTGGCTAACATTCAGCAGGGGTATGTGTGATGTGTACTCATGGGGAGTCTTGCTTCTTAACGCTGTGTGGTTTATTGCAGGGTATGTCTTATCTGTGGGTAGGAACCTGTACCTCTGCCATGTGCTCTCTACTGCAGTGTCAAGGACGACACACAGCGGTCATTTAGGTTGTGGATGGTATGAGGTGTTACTATGGTTGTTGGACATCTGTCATGGGTGTGACTTAAGTATGTAAATCCAGGAGTGGTAACCTCTATGTGGGTAGTATGTGTGCACTCTGTGGTGTTGTCAGTCACTGTGCATTGGTAATGTGTTTGAGTGCATTGTCACAGTGTCGTACATGTCACTGTGTCCTTCTCCATATCTGTAGCTGTCATGTGAGGTACATACCGTGGCAGCCATTGTGTGGTGTGGAGGGGTACACTGACCTACATGTCCATAGCTGACACACCATGTCTGCTGACACAT
Source organism: Protopterus annectens (assembly GCF_019279795.1). NCBI lineage: Eukaryota > Metazoa > Chordata > Ceratodontiformes > Protopteridae > Protopterus > Protopterus annectens. Next base: position 1,014,768,575 of record NC_056730.1, read on the forward strand.
ACCATGTGCAGGTATTCCAGGAATAGTGTGCCACTGTGACTATCATTGTGGGGACTATTGTACACATTTATGACCGTGTTCACCCCTGACACATGCAGTGGGGGGCAGCCAATCACATATCTGGTGGTCACTGGTGTAGGTGATTTGAAATGGGGCATGGTACTCCAGTTCCGACACAGGTGTTCACTACATGCCTTTGTCACCAGGCACCTGTTGCAATACATCTGTATACATGTGCCTCACTCAGAATATATATACATCTCTCTCTCTCTCTATATATATATATATATATATATATATATATGTATATATATGTATATACTTAAATATATATATAGATATATATATATATATATATATATGTCTATGTATATATATATATATATATATATATATATATATATATATATATATATATATATATATATATATATATATATATATGTCTCTATACATATATATATATATATTGATGTACATATATTGCTATACATATGGAGAGGGGGGGGGCGTAACAGAGAGGGGGTGAGAGTGACAGAGGGGGTGGGACAGGGGGAGTGTGAGATCATCATATACAGTCATATCTGTAGATAGTCAGATCTGTCTGTCTATGTATATGTATCTACATATATCTATATCTGCATGTGTGTATTACATATATATGTTTGTACATATTCTATCTATCTACATCTGTCTATGTATTCCTACATCCCTCTCTATCTATGTATACATATATGCATAGTATATATATATATATATATATATACATACATACATATATTGACATACATACGTATCCATATGATAGATAGGTATATCAACATGTTTGTTTACAAAACTGTATACACACACTAACATACTGCTAAACACACATAACTGTGAAACCTACTTTGTACATTGCACTACAACCTACATTCAACCTACATTGATATGTGCACATAGATGCCCTCACATACATATGTATGTACAGCCTTCACTGATAGTTGCTGTATGTCCCCTGCCCTATGCACATCTTCATATACATATAGATACAGACCAATGACACATATGGAGGGTTTACAGTATTACTTTACATTACCTGTGTTTGTCACAGCTGCTTGCGTTGCCTTTTGGATTGGTATCCTGCTGCTGCTCCAGTTGACAGATGTCAGCTTTCTAGTAGGTTTTGTTGAGTGTTTTTGTTTGTGTATGTTTTCTCTCTCTCTCTCTCTCTCTCTCTCTCTCTCTCTCTCTCTCTCTCTCTCTCTCTCTCTCTCCCTACCTCCAGAGGGTGCAATGAAAGTATTACATGTGTGGACTGGGAGTACAGCATGCTTTTGTAGGTATCTGCATATGTCCATGTGATGGCCTCTGCACCAATTGTTAGCCAGCATTTGCTAATTGCATGCAGCCAGTTGTGTACTGATTGCAGTTCTCACTGTGATTTCAGAACAGTGCTATAAAAAGGTATGTGAGATAGGCGTAGCCCTTTCAGATTTTAAGGGCAGGGACCATGCTGGTATGCTGTGGACACTGTTCTGTGAGTGTAAAGGTTAGTATCGCTCTCATATTTCCGGCTGTGTTGTAGATTAACATTTCTCCATTCATTTCTCCAGTTTCCTGCACTAGGTGTGTATGTACACTGACACCTAAGACTGCTACTACTGTTAATGTGGGTGTGTGCTTTCCTGTGGGACATGTGGTGTAACTGGTATATAGCAGTGGCTCTTGCACTTTGTTGCTATGGCTTCAATATTCGCCCTTTACATTCACTACTTGTATGCCTGCTAGGTGTCTTGACTGTAGTGTGTTGCTGTGGCTTTCCTATTTTCCATGTACATTCACACCACACCTTGGAATGCTTGCTATATCTGCTAGGGTGTTACTGCATGCAGTGTGGTCTGGCCATGGTGTGGGCCTTGACATCTATTAGGGTATTTGAGTATGCTACTGAGCAGACGCCAGAGACTCTCAGGTGCATCTTTTATCAGCCTCATGCAATGGTACATATCAGTGGGGTACACCCGTTAAATTGTCTGGTATTCTGAAGTTGTGACTGTGGGTTAGCATGAGCATATGTATTACTACACTATTTCCGATGTGCAAGTGGTGCATACTTTCAGTACTTCATAGTTACCATTGCATGTGTTGTAACACCTTTCTGCCTACTGTTTGTACATTTCACAGGGAGTCTGTGGGGCATCCCTGTAACTTAGTCACTGTTGCTATGTCTAGTCTCCTAACTATTCAAATATGGCAGTGTCAGACCTCTCAGGTGTACAGATATTTGCAGGATGTCCACATTTTTGCCTCATATTTTGGTCCATATCTCATAAACAGCTTTTTCTCGCAAATAACTCAGGGCTCAAGTCAGACTATAGTGACAAACATTTCAGTTTCAGAATTCATACTCTTCCAAACATTCAACATAATGCATAACCTGTTACTCTCTCAACTGTCTAAGTTTGTTGGAGCAATATTTGAAATGTGTCCCTATTTTTGGACCTTTGCTCCACATTTTTTATTACTTAGTCCGGATGTATTGCTGTAAGAGGTTGTGGGGTATGGGCAGTGATTATCCTGCTGTGAGTATGTGTGTGGCGTGCAAGGTGCTACAGTGACATTATTACCTACTAGCTACCAAGTAGCATGGCTGTTTCTGTTCACACACTACTATTATAGTAATCCACTACATTTGACAGTAAATATACATGACATGCTTTGTGTACTACACATCCTATATTCCCATTACATTCATTCCTACTATTGCATGATATATTTATTGTAACACAATGTTCTTATATAGCAGTCATGGCTTAGTGGTAAGTCATGCAGACTACTGTTTCCAAGGTCCTGGGTTCAGGACTGACAGTGGGATTTTATTTTGGTTTTGAGCAGACTACAGGCCTTGTCATTCAGAGTGACTAAAGCACTTTTAAGCAGTTGTAAGCGGGTTAGCGCTGGTTTGCGCGGAGCTCACGCATGCGCACTGGCATTCAGCTCCGTGCATACTTGCTTACAACTGCTTAAAAGTGTTTACTCTTGTGCACACCCGCGCTAATTTCTTTGAAAGAAATGAAAAAGGGGAGACAGGAAAGTGGTGAAAAAGGGGTCACAAAGAGGGTAAAACAGTAGGGAAGCAAGCTCAGGTTTTGCAGGAGGGATGTAGGTAAGACCCATAGCTGCCCATTTCTTCATCATTGGTGTGACATTTGAAACCTTCCACCCCTGAGAGAGATGTAAGGACAACAATAATACTTGTTGTACAGCCAGTTGTAATTGACAGTTTCCATGTCCAGCAGACATGTGTGCAAAATGGGCAGATATGTATGGGGCGTAATTTTTTTGTGGGTACAGAGTGCCCTTTTTTTTTTTTTTTTTTCAGGTGAGAGTGGTATGTCAGGTACAGGAAGTCGGTATAGCTGGGGAGATAGGTTGGGTAGGTTAACAGACAAGACAAACAAAACGCATACAGGGGCGGTGTATGGCACATTTGTGGGGGTTACACAATTGACGGGGATGGATGTTTGGATATCTCGAGCCCATGAGCCCACAGATGGCAACAGTGGAACTGAGATCCCCACCCATGGGCAGTTGTCACTGTGCCTTCACTGCCCAGGACGGGGCTGTGCTGGGGGCTGTGTAGGCCGGGCAGCAGGCACGCCCATTAGTTGTGCCACCAGTGCCTCAAGCTGGTGTAGGGGCCCAAGAACAGCATCCCGGATCTCCCTACGCACCACAGTCTGGACATTACGGAGGGTGAGTGGATGTTCTCCTCCGGCCAAACTTGCAGAGGGGGGACGAGCCCCATCCCCTGCAGCGCTTCCACCCGCAGGTGGCACAGGGCCACCGGAGGAGGGTCCGGCCTGGGCACTACTGCCAGGTGCACTCACCAGCTGAGGAGGGAGAGGTGGGTCTGCTGGAACCCGCCTTCCCTGTCGTCCTATGTTTTGCATTATGTTATGACAGTTTGGGTTAGTAACATACAATACCATTCACAATTAGTTGTAACAGCATGCATTAGTATTCCCATTAACCAAACACCCATATATTCAAACCATTGAACAGCAAGCATAACACATGCATAATTTGAACAGCAATACACAATCCAGCAATATGCAGGGTTGATTGATGGCAACAGGCCATCAGGTTTGGATGTATGAACAGGGCAGATGCATCAACGTACATGCAAATATGTATGAACCAACAGGACAAATGTCCAGGGGTGTTAATTGTGATTGCACATACCAATTTCACGTGGAATGGATTATATGTGGTTATAGGGTAGGGTGAAGAAAATTTAATTAACAACTTCAAATACCAATACATATGCTGTACATTTCTAATAGCTGCAGATATATACACACTACAGTTCTGCCTACAGTTTCCTATGTGATAACTACTTCAGGTTGGTGATAGGAATGTTACTGCTACATCAATATACATTTTCATTTTTATTCATACACATTCATAACTGGCTCTGTTCAGCTACATCATCTTGCTACATTTGCTTTATATAGCTATAGACAACTGTGGATGTTTGGTATTTCAGACAACCATACTATCTACATATTGCAGACTGTGAGCAACATATCCAGATTTTGGGACACACATTCCAGCTGCAGTACCATTTTCAACACATGTTACTGTTTGGTTCTGCCTGTCACATTCATTTCATTCTGTACTGACTGCAGTATACTTTATTCAGGAGTTATTACTACTTTATTGGTGGATTCATAACTCTTTCGCACACTCTCTCACTTGTTTTATTTTTACAATTCAGTATGGTACTTAATTCTAGGGTTTATTGACATGTTTTACCTGTAGTTATAACAGTCCTTTCCAACAGTCTCACTTCTGTCATGTTTCTGTATTTCAACAGGGATATATTTCACACATGTGTTTTACTCAGCTTCTGCAGCTGTACTTTTCAGCCTGCTGCAGGTTATGTACTATTATATTACAGGTGGGACATCTTTATTTCAGACTTGTTTAATTTTTATGTTTGGATTACAGGCTGCATCACACTTTTGTAATCAAGCAATACTTGCAAACCCTCTTACACTGTTACTTGCACATTTTATTAATTAGTGACTACACTGCACTCTTTTGCTAACTGTCATACTTATATATTTCTTTACAGTTACAGGGAGAGAATTACTGACCTGCCTGGTGGCGCAACCATGCCAGCCTATCACCATAGGCTCGACGGTTCGCAGAACGGACACCTGCAGCTGTAATATAAATACAGTAATATTGGAATACACATCTCCATAATATCAGCTAGGTTAATTTCTTACATAAATAATTAAATGTAACTTACTCAGTAGTGGGGCGTTGGGCATTTGCCGGGCCTCCTGGATCCAACGGTTCAGTTGGTCCTGCTTCCGTCTCTTCAGGTCCGCATGGTGGTGATGGACCTGCTCACCAGTCCTTGGTATCCCTGTGGCACTGGTGATATCATGAGCCAACCGGTCCCATGCCTCAGCCCTATATGCTCCCCACAGGACCTGGCCCTGCATGAGTTGGGCCTCATGATTGTGGACAAGGAGCCAAACCATATATTTGGACTCCTCAATGCCCCACCTCTGTGCTCAGAAGCAACTACCCTCACCTACACCTGACATCCTGGCTGCAAGTCGGTTCTACAATCGGTTATGCTGTGTATTCCCTCCTATGGGGCTTATATATGCCATTTTTCCCGCACTTATCTGTGATTGGCCATTTTGGAATTGTATCAGCTTCACAAAACCTGCTTTGTCATGCTCCTCTTTCTATTCATTCCTATATATATATGCTATTACTGCATTTCTAAGTGTAACTGTCATGGTTTAGTGGTTCAGTACTTTGACTATGGTGCATGGTATCCTGGGTTCGAACCTGGTCATTGCTTTTTATATTTTATGTCTGTCTACACAGGCTAGGAGGTGTGTCTGTGTAAAGGCAGTTTTGATACAGCTTGCGCAACGTTGCCCGTCGGTTAGCTTGTTGGCGAGGTGCGCAGCTCTGCGCAAACGGGTTACGCTGGTTCATGCATTATTTGGCTGTCAGCACGCATATTACACTCAGCTCAGCTACGGGCACACAGTTTCAGTGTGTTAACACGCTGCTCAACCCCGGGCACTCATTTTACACCTGTTAAACCACAGCTCACCTATGGGCACTCATTTTACACCTGTTAAAACACTGCTCACCTACAGGCAGATGTACTCAACTTGTTAGACTGTAGCTCAGCTATAGGCACATCTGACATTTTTTTTTTATTATCTCACATTTCTTCAAAATACATGGACCATTTCATTACATTTTACATAAAATATAATTTTATATGTGTACATATATGTCAGGGACTTGTTTCGTGCTTATTTCACTAAAAATAAAAATTGATGTTGTGGGGGCTCGAACCATGACTGCCTACTCTTCAGCCGACGTCTCTACCACTATGCTATTGATTTTTGGCTTACTTTGCATATTTAGTTCTTATATGCTTTTCCACTGACTGCTAACTGTGGCTAAGCTACGGGCACACCCGCGCAAACGAGCGCACTCACATCTTTACAATTTAAAAAAAATATATAAGATGTTCATTTCTACATTTTATATTCGTAGTCTGTGGGGGCATGTGTTGTGTTGTGTTTATTCACATTTACATGGACTCTGTCATGGGGGTTTACTTTCGGGACTTTTACTCTTCTGGGGGCGTGTCCGTTTGCAGGGCTCGGCCTATGGACACGCCCCTACTGTTTTCCACAGACCGTGTTAGCCTTAGGTGTGATTCAGCATGCCCTCATGCATATGCATGACATGCTGAGGTCACACCGTTTAACTGCAGCCTCCGTGTAAGCCTTGTAACTCTTACACGGAGGCTTCGTGAATCCTGCCCATTGCCTTTCAAAAGAAGTATCTATTTCATTTCTTTCTTTTCAGTGATATTCTTAAAGCCCCCACCTCTCAAATTTTCAGGCACTAATTCTAATACAAGAAACATAAAATTGTGCCTGCTTCTGTTCTCTAATTAGGGTTGCCACCTATCTATTGTGCCATTTCCTGACAAGCAAGCCCTGCCCCACTCATAATCAAGCCTCAGCCATTCCCTTTAATAGCCACGCCCCTTTTCTCTAACACCCTTCAGGACAAGTCTTGAATATCACATACAGTTACCACTAAATGGAAAAATATGCAATGAGTCAGAAGTAAATTAAAAAAACATTATTTAGCAGTACTTCATTCAAGGGTTCACTACACACAACAGTATATCACAACACAATGCATCAAAATGACCACTGGATGAAACAAGCATGGGAAAACTACTAACCCTTCAGCACAAGTCTAATATCACATGTATTTAGTACTAAATTGGAAAAAATACAATTACTTAAATATAAAAAAAAAAAAAATTAGCAGTAATTCATTCAAAGCAGTACATTATGGGTTCACTACACACACAACAGTGCATCAAAAATTACACCACTGGATGAAAAATAAAAGCAATTGTATAAAGTGTGTTCACAATTTTGCCAGAAAATCATTGCTTATAGCTGAAGCTATATTTTGCATTTGATCTAGCAGCCTCAAGTAATGTCTAGTTATTTTTCACAAATGAATAACATTGCGAACAACTCATGTTAAAGTTTAGCTTGACCTGCAACTCTGCTGTCACAAGAGGCACAAGCATTCTACTTCTTGTATCAGTCCATGCATTCCCCATAAGGGAAAAAACCCTTTACACAAAGCTATTGCTGGGGGGGATTGAAAGGGCAAACTGCACCAGTCTGTAAAGTGGCTTGCAGTCTGGAGCTTTAGTATAACATGTCACCCAGCGATCACTTACAGATGCCTCTGTAATCTGAAACAGGGCTGGCAATGCAGCAGTTAAAGTGCAGTAGACTGAGTAAAGTGCTTCAATGTCCATGTCCAATTTAAAAAACGTCTGCAACTGTATGCAGTTCTAGACAAGTTACAGGATGTTGGAGGCTGAGGACCTGCATAACTTTAAAGGGACTATTATCATAGTCAAACCACTTCTGTAGGTAACAAAGTGCTTTACTGTAAAAATCACAGAAGGTCCTACAGACCTGCTGTGCGACAGCTGGAGTAAAGTGCTGTAAGGCAGATGAAACTCTAGCACCAAAGAATTGGTCATCTTGCCTTCTCTGCAACTCATCTTTAAGACTTTTCATCACAGTGTACAACTCGGGAGCAGAGAGAGCGTTACTTTCAAGTTTTGCTATAGACTTGTGGAATACCTGCAGGATGTAGTGCATGAAATGTATGAAGCACTCTGCCTCCAATATATCCCCACTGATGCCATCCTCATTGGCGTCCACAAATCTCCAGATAAGGGGGTGACAGTCCTCAGGCCCTTGACTAATAAAATTTAATAGCAGGCCAGCATTCTACCAGCCTGCCCACAGTTGGGAACAAAGACAGCCACCTTGTGACAACATGCTGCATGATTTCCTTAAAATCCTGGTCTAGGAAAGAACAGAAGTCTTTCAACAGTGCCATTTTTTAGCAGATGTTGAAAACTCACTATATACCTTCAAAACCAGAGTCGCCACATCAAACTTTGCAGGGGACTTGCTTGCATGCTTGGCACAGTTGTGTATTACATGGCATAAACAGTTTGCTGCAATGATGTGAGGCACCTCAGATTTCAAACTTTTAAAAACAGATCTGTGCTTTCCATAATTAACAGAGGCATTGTCTGCAGCATAGCTAGCAATGTTTTGTACTTTGAGTCCTTTCTGCACAAGGACGTCCTTTATTCTTGTAAAGATACATTCAGCACTTTTATTATGATCCTCGTAGAAATCAAGGAGTTCATGTTATGTTGCATGGGTGTAAGTGAAGTACTGAATAACCAAAGGGAACATTTTTCTGTTCCCTTTATTGGATGCATCTGATCCCACTGAGAAATAGGAAATGCCAAGTTCCTGCAGAAGGAGCTCCTCTGAATGAGGTGCAAGTACAGTTGTTAAAATACTCGCAGATTTTGTCTTCCCATAGCTGAATTTTGAAGCCAAAGCAGAATCAGGTAAAACGGCTGGTTCCAGCTTACCTGTACAGTCCATGGATGCATATGAGTGACTGTTTCACTCCATGACAGACTGCTGTCACTCCAGCTGCAGTCACTTTGGAAGCTTCACTGGTTGCACTACATGGCTGAATAAACTTTGTCATTACAAAGTTCTGCCTCTGGAGCTGAAGGCTTTGCTGATATTTGTCTGTCTTCTGATGGCTTTTCAATGCCTTTTCCCCATTCCATTTTACATTGAAAGTTGTTCCACGGGGTGTGCACTTTGCCATGGCATCTGCATTTGGAACAGGTCATACCCATGAGTTGCTTTGCTCCAGCACCTTTTTATAACTGCAGAAAAACGTCTTAGGAGACATGCTTCCAGCCTCTTGCTGATCCAGTGACCTTTTCCCGAACATGATTCTTGCAGGACCCTTGCTTAACACCACTACAATAAACCAAAATAGCTGTTAATAAAGAATCAAAACACTATTATGTGACCAACAGCAGTGGCTGGTGGGGCCTGTGTCAGTCACTAGCCAGAGCTGCTCACATTCACATGTGAATCTCCAGACTTTTACACCTTGGTAATACCAAGTTGGTATCAGGAAAAAAATACAGTGAAAAAAGATAGAGACTCCACATGAAAAATTAACAGTGAATGTCAAGCAATAAAAGGCAGCAGAAGCAACTCCTGTCTGAGGGACATTCTGCAGCTATTACACACATGAACCTGGTGTGACAGCAGAACACGTACAGTAGGCATTCAACTGTGTCTAAAACCTATGGGTCAGACACTAAGCAATGTCACAAATTATGACCCTCTACTGTTACGCAGAACCCAATGCAAAGTTCTCCAACTGAGTCTGGACACAATGACAAAGTTCAGACATACCATGGGCCAACAAGATGATAAAGATGAAATACATAGCTCAATATTGGATCACAATAAACAGGAGCATCAGCAGACTAAAAGTTGCAAGAAGCTTGACAATGTATCAATAGTTAACATTTTAAACACTATGTGGTGACCCACCACTACAGGAGTGCATCCACTGGCAACAGTGGGGGATGTTCACAGAGGATGACAAGTACCCACAGTATTCCCAGATGCAGCACTCTGCATCAAGTGTAATGTCCCTTAATAGCACAGAGAACACATTCAATTTAGGGGTGGTTTCTCCCCCTTTCTCCATATCCCCAATAAGACTCCCCACTGGCACAGCTATAGAGTTGAACAGAGTGGCCGAGTCAAGATTTCCAGTGCCCTATTTGTCCAACCAGTGCTTTGATCCCCCACTCAAGTGGTTGACACATGCATTATGAGGTCTGATTTACACACATGCACACACACACACACACACACACACACACACACACACACACACACACACACACACACACACACACACACAAAACTGGGGAAGGGAAAGGCTGGCACAGGTTTACTAACTACACCCCTTTTGCCCAGACTATAAGGTAGTTATCATTGTCACCTGCTCCTTATCAGCTACTTTAAGGCCCTTAACAAAGTGTGTCCAGTCGTACTGTGCAATAGTAATATTAACACAAATTGGTAGTTTGACCAAAGGCAAGGTAGAGTGGCTCAGAGAGTGTCACTAAATAAATATGCAAGTGCGCTCAAAACTTAAATATCTCTACGGCACAATGAAAGGTTTAAATATATTCAATAATAAAAGGAAATACTCAGTATACATTCACTGTGACCTTAAACTTCAAAACCACATGAAATATTTCAAATAATATTGCAGTACAGTCTCAAAGAAAGACAGCTAAACTAAGCATTGCTATATACCTAAGACAGTACACCTAGAAAACACAGATCAAGGTAAAAACAATGGTGATAACACAAACTAGAAATGACAGCTCTACAGTCATAACAAGCATCCTATACAAATCATGTACTCAGTATATATTCAATGTAACATCAAAGTACAAAAAACACATGAAAAATTTAAAATATTGTGGTAAAAACAGCCAAACTAAGCCTTGCTATAGACAGTACACCCTAGAAACTGATGATCAAGGTAAACATTGTAGTGATGACAAACTAGCAATGACAGCTCTACAGTCATAAGTTACAAGTATCTTATGCAAATCATGCACTCGGTATATATTCACTGTAACATCAAAGTACAAAACCACATGAAAAATATTTAAAATAACATTGCAGTAAAAACTATATATGTTATATAGACAGTATCCTAGAAACTACAGATCAAGGTCGATGTTGTGGTGATTACAAACTAGAAATGATACAGTTCTTTTTTCTAGTTTGTAATCACCACATCTACCTTGAAACAGTTATAACACAAGCATCTTATACAAATCGTGCACAAATGTAAGTGGATGTTGTAAATGCAACATTTACAAAATTCATTAAGCAGCTGTGCTGGCAGTATCTTATTCCCTTTGTCACTGTAAGCCTTTAAAAATCAAATTCTAAAGTTTAAATTCCACTTACCTTACCTGTGAGAAAAACAGCAGCGTTCCTGGGACAATCACAGGCAGAACAGAGCAGGCAAGACACAGGCAGAGCAAGCAGCAGGCAGGGAAAAACAAAAGGCTCCCAAATTCCTCTTCCCTATGTAGCAGAGCCAGAGCAGTAAAAGCAAGCATTCACCACCGCACCTTCCCTTAATCCCTTCTATAGTCAGCAGACCTCTCAAATCCCAGTCGGAGCAAGTAGCAGTGCAGGCAAGGCACAAGAGAGGCAGAAGCAAGACAGTCCACCAAACTGAATTGATTTGAGCTGGAGAAAGTCCATAGACTGTAGGTGGCGATGAGATTCCAATCCTCAATGCAGTAATCGGAGAAAACCTCAGTCCTTTCTTCACCTTTTTTTTTTAAAAAAAAAGGTAACAAGTAGCTGAATTCCCTACTTTTTATCTCTTAATTTTCACAGGCTTTTAGAGGGCATCCAGCTAGTCTATTTGCTGATTGGCGGCTTGCTGTGTCAGCTTGTTGATTGGCTCTTTCCCAATGCAGCAAGCAGCCAATCAACCAAGACAGTGATGTCATTTTTTCGTCAGCATAAAGATGCGCTGGTGAAGGCTATGAACCACTTCAGTTTCCGGAGTCTCAGATCAAGAACTGGAGAACTGGAGTACTGTCTTTATTTCTGGACACTCCGGGAAAAAAACAGAGGGGGGGCAATGCTAGTTCTCTTTAACATGTTGAGCTAATGCACTCGTACTCTTCTGATTATGTATATTTCCCATGTGTTCTAGAATCCTTTCTTTAAACATTTTATTGGTCTTCCCAATATAGAAAGCATCACACATCATGCAATTAACATAATATATTAAATTCTTGGTCTTACAATCGACATAAAAATCGAAACTAATTTCTTGCTTAGTTTGTGAGTGTACCAGAGACGCACAACTCCAAATATATTGACAAGCCTTACATAGTCTATACTGAAATGTCCCACATCTACCTGATGCATCAAAAGGAATCTGTTCAAAATTCTTGTAACATATCTGTTGCTTCAGTGACAACTTATTTCTTAAATGAAAACGGGGTTTATCATCTAATACTTTCCTGAGATACAAATTAACCAACAAAAGTGGCCAATATTTCTTAATAGCTTCATATGTAATGTTAATATTACTTGAATAAGTAAGGTAAGGCCTATTCTTATTAGAATGTTTACTCGTCTGATTAGGTACCACAGCTACTTCTTCTGAGTCTGAAAAATACGGTCTCCTTGCCGTATCTTGAACAGACCATGCCTCTGCTAGACTTTTGTCTACATCACTTACAGTATACCCCCATTTTAAGAAATCCTTCTTCATGTTACTCAGACTAATTTGCAACTCCACATTGTCATTGTGGATTTGCAGGGTTGTTAAAAACCTGTCCCTTAAGGACATTCTTAGTCACATGACCAGGGTGCATACTGTTTTTATATAATAAAGCATTCTTTCTGCGCAGTTTTCTATAAATCCCGGTGTTAAATCTTTTTCCTTTATCAATTTTGATACACACATCTAAAAATTCTATAGATTTATCAGAAACATGATGACTGAACTTCAGAAACATTGTGGTACCATGAATGTAATTTAAAAAAAACAGTCAAGTCATCTAAACATGCCAGTACAATTAAGTCATCTAAACTTGCCAGTCCATACAAAAAACATACCATCCACAAATCTCTTGTAAAAAATAAAATACTATGTATAGGGGTTTATTATTGAAAGCATGAACTTGCTCACTGTGGGCTAAAACAATATTGATATAGCTATTACCACAGGCCATGCCCATAGCTGCGCCAACTCTTTGGAGAAAAAACTCATTGTGAAATATAAAGGCATTGTTTTCTAAAATTAAATCAATCAAAATACAAATCAAATTTATCTTCCCAACTGTGAAATCAGTGTTCTTACTTAAATATATCCTCACATTCTCTACACCTGAATCATTAGGAATAACAGTGAACAAAGATATCACATCAAGTGTCACTAAATACACATTGTTATCCCTAGGATATGATTGACACCATTGGTAGAAATCATTCAAAAAAAAATTCTTAGTATCTTTAAGCGCACTATCAATATTGAACACTTTTCTTAAATTTTTTAGAACAAAAATGGAATGTGGCTCTGTACCCCATCCCCTGCTGGACACAATTGGATGCATGGGTGGTTTATGGACATCTTTGTGGCGCTTAGGAAGTCCATTTGAAATCGGGGTCACAGGATGTTCCACTGTAACATATTCAAACAATTCTTGTTCAATAGAGCTGTCTATCAACAAATCATATACTAAAATATGTACTCTGTCAATAACCCTTGCTAATTCACAGATATGTGACACTGTCAGTCAACATTTCAGACACTCTGTTTAAATAAAATTCCTTGTCCATCACAACCACTCCCCCTCCTTTATCACATGGATGTATGACTAGGTGAGGAGCTGAATATAGCTCATACAAAGCTTTTTGTTGCTCTGAAGTCAAATTATAATAAGAATGTTTGAAATCCAACTGTTAAACACTCTCAAATCTCATTCTCACAAAACCTTATAAAAGCCTCCAATTGAGGATGTATCACAGAAATAAAGTATTGGGTTTCCTGAAAATATCAAAGTTACCATCTTCCGATTGTGGATACAGTAAGGAAAGAGAGACGTTTCATGCAAACAATCTCAAGTCTACCAGTATAAATCATCCCAGTATATCAGAAGCCTGGTAGGGATAAAATTCAAGCCTTTTTCAAAACTGAAATCTGTTCATCAGTCAGTTCAAAGGAATAAATATTAAAAACGAACCCTCTTGATTTTGTAGCGTATTGCGAGTTACCATCCCCAGTGTTCTCCCTGGATGGTCGAGCTGCTGCACATGCCCATTCCTCACTCGACTCTTCATGCATTCTCTCTTGTAGTCTCTGTCAATGGGTAAAGGGGCTGGAAGTGAAAAAGAGGCAGTGGCTGTATTACTTAATGAAGCAGAAGCAGATGGAGTCACAGGAGCAGACTCTGTAATGGCATTACCATTGCCCAAATCCCTATGTCCTTGAGTGGAGGTTTATTCTATTTGTATAACAGCAGTGTTGGTATTGCTTACATTGTCATGACCCAGACTATCCCTGGACCAAGAGAAAACATTCCCACTCTTAAAATCTGGTAAATGCTGCAGAAGTTTCTTAATCTTAGTGGCTTGCAGCCATTTTTCATACATAGCCACTTGTTCATATAAATCATCCAAACTTGTCCTATAAATATTCAATGTGAATTTATTCACAATAATAGACTGTAAAGTCCGAATCTCCTTTAATAATGATGTTTCAATAGGTAAAAATCAGTCAATGAGTAACCGTATATAGTCAATGCTCACCTGAAGGTTTAATGACTACCAGTGTTTGAGTAAATCGGGGTACTGAATGCCATAAGTAGGTATTTTTAAGACACGTAGGCATCTTGGAATTGCCCTGTGGCGAATAGCTGCTTCCAAATGAATCTTCTGCCATTGCAAACATTTATAATTAAAAAGTTTACCTTCCAGCTCCTTGTATTGCATGTTAAAAGCAGCCTGAGAGGCATTATCAACAGCTGAATGCTCACCTGGACCATCATCAGTAATTATATTCAACAGTGGGTTAGAATCAATCAGTAAAATCCTTTGCAAATGATCTGTACCTGCTTGTACATGCTTCTATACTACTTCCAGAGTTGGAGCCCATTTCTAAATCAAAACCTTCTGCAATGTCCTGGCTGCTGCACCAAAACAAACACTCCAAACAAATGAAGTCAAGTACTCAGATAAAGGCTGGAACACCACCAAACAGTAAAATGTAAAAGAAAAACTGTAGCTCTGGACACCATGGCTTAAAACTTTAATAAACATCAGGCACATTTTTAAGATTCCTGTATTAGAATTAGTGTCTGA
Source organism: Protopterus annectens (assembly GCF_019279795.1). Classification (NCBI taxonomy): domain Eukaryota; kingdom Metazoa; phylum Chordata; order Ceratodontiformes; family Protopteridae; genus Protopterus; species Protopterus annectens. Next base: position 1,014,783,982 of record NC_056730.1, read on the forward strand.
AAATTTGAGGGGTAGGGACTTTAAGAATATCACAGAAAAGAAAGAAGTGAAATGGATACTTCTTTTGAAAGGAAATGTATTTCCAGTTCTGAATGAACATGTGTCTTTGAAGCCAGTTCTTCTCTCGGTCCCATAAACATTGGCATTTAAATTTCAGAGAGGTGTGTACCTTTTTCATGACACTATTGGATTTGATAAGTTTTCCATGTTACTGTTTTAATATTCATGTTTTTAAAGGGGTGTGTTGATACAGCACATCTTTACTGGCCAGTTCCTTGCTCCAGTGGGCTGTGTTTTTAGACTGGAAGATTGTTTTTATTGGAGAATGTCATTTTGATTTATATATATATATATATATATATATATATAAATATATATATATATATATATATATATATATATATATATATATATATATATATATATATATATGTGTGTGTGTGTGTGTGTGAGTGGTTTGTGTAACTTTTTATATGGTCTGAAGAAGGGGGTTTGTTTTCCTCAGAAGCACTTACCTTTTTTACTGAAGTTTATTAAAGTTTTAAGCCGTGGTGCCCGGAGCTCCTGTTTTTTAATTCATGACAAATTGTAGAACATGATTCTGTCTTAATGTAAAAGGAGAAGAAGGTCAGGTTGTTATGGAATATAATTACATTGCCATCAAAAGAAGGATGGGTTGGCATTGCATACTATGCATTCTACACAAAAGAAGTTATATCCAGATTGCATTATAACTTAATAAAGCATATTAAGCCATTAGAAGAGAAATGCAGCAGATTGAATGGAGAATAATGGAATCTACAGGGAGATTACTCAAAGGGTAATATCTACAGCAGACCTAAAATCATGCTTTAGTAAGAATTTACTAAATGTAGCAAGTCTGTTCTTAAAAGATATGAGAACAGATACTTGAGTAATAGAACTTATCCCCACATAATTGCATCAACAAGAGGGCTCCAGAAGAATTAGAGCCTGATGCTTAAAATAAGTTCAAGGTATAAATTACTGGGAGGACTTATTTAACAGAAATAAATTTTTATAATGCAACCTGTTTTCCCAAAAGTGTTTAGGCACAGACAGGGATCACTTTTGGCCTGGCAATTTTAAAATATATGTGTTGGTGAACTGGGTATTAGGAGCTAGAGAAAGACACCATTTACTAGAAATTTAACAAGTCTAATATATATAAAATTAGGATTGGACCAAGGTAGTCTAACATTAATAAATACAGAATAATGTGGGGAAAGTATCAGTCTGAGAATCACTGTATGCCTAAGAGTTAGCATTCTCACAATACACAGCAACATCCAGGTGATTCAGTTTTTTTTTTTGAATGGTAGCATGTGTTTCAGTTTTTTCATATACTCACCAGTTTTGCCCATATGTACCCTGGGACCAAAAGACGTTTTTAGTAGTGAAAGTAACAGCGTTGGAAGATTTGGAACATAACTTTAGAATCTGTGAATACCTAGAAACTTTCTAGGAACACTGTGAGATATTGTAGATAAGGCAAGGTCAAATCTGCTCTGAGTTATAGCACAATGGCATGAAAATTACAGAACCAACTGATATTGCCAACATCCTGGCAGATAGGTTCAGTGCTAACTTTACCCCCCTCTCACCCCCTAAAGGGCCCATATCTATACAGGAAGAATGCAGAGTCCCTGTAATCACATCTATGCAGGTAAAAGCTGCACTCTCTAAAACCAAAAACACAGCATCCATGGGACCGGACAACATCCCAGGCTGCGTTTTACATGAACATCAGAATGAACTGGCTCCCTACCTAAGCACCATGTTCAATCATAGTCTCATGCCAGGCTTTGCACCCACTGAATGGTGCACAGCAACAGTTATCCCACTCCACAAAGGGGGAGCCACCACTGATCCTGGGAACTATCGCCCTATTAGCCTGATGAGCCTGGTCTGCAAGGCCATGGAATGTATCATCATGGAACTCATAAACAAAGACATTGGTAACCTCCAAACTCTGGACCCCACCCAGTTCAGGTTTGTGAAAGGCAGATCATGCCTCCTGAGCCTGATCAACTTCTTTGAGGGAGTCACCAAAGCCGTAGATGAGGGTAAGGTGGTTCACACAGCCTATTTTGACCTCACCAAGGCTTTCGACACCATCCCCCATTCTGGAATTATAGCTAAACTCACTAAACTAGGTATAAATCCCTGCATCACAAGATGGGTTGCCAACTGGCTCACTGACAGAACCCACACTGTAAAAGTTGCAGACTCCAAATCTGACTTCAAACCAGTGACAAGTGGAGTACCACAGGGTTTAGTCTTGGGACTTCTCCTGTTTGGTATCTACTTCTCTGAAGTACAGGCTAATACAGAAGGACTCTGGCTAATGAAGTTCACAGACGACTGCAAACTAGGAGCCATAGTCGAGTCCCCAAATGATGTGGACATCCTACAAAAGGGCCTCACTGAGACAGATACCTGGTGTCAGAGGCATGGCCTCAAGCTCAATGCCAAAAAGTGCATTGTCATCCCCTTTGGTATAAACTCTGTATCTATGAACTACCACATAAACGGCAGTCTACTTAATGCCGAATGTGTGATAAGAGACCTTGGGACCCAGGTGGACAGTAGTCTCTCCTTTGATAATCACATCGCCATAGTAGTCAGGAAATATTTCTATGTGGCACACCTCATCACAAAAAGGTTCTCATCCAGAAAAAAATAGGTCATTGTTCCCCTCTACTCGGCACTCATTAGACCCATTATAGAGTACAATGCCCCTTTTGGAATGTACCTCACAAGACATCTGCAGCAGCTGGAAAGGCCACAGACATACCTCACAAAGAGGATTACTGGCCTCAAACAGATGCCCTACACTGACCGTTTCAAAAAACTCCAGCTTTAGTCTGTAGCATATCACCTACTCTGAGGAGATCTCTGCCTAAAATATAAAGCTATGTTAAACCCAGAGCTGTTGGACATGCTACACCTAAAGAAATCCCAATCCCTCCAAGCTACATGCTCTAAGGACCTAAACCTTGTCACCACAGTAAACAGGACATGCTGGAGGGATATATTCCTGTCCCAGCGACTTCCTGTACTCTGGAACAAGCTACCCATCTATGCAAGTAAAGTTCCTCATTAGCATTCTTTAAGAAAAATCTTGATGAGTGGATGGGAAATAGGATATACACCCCAGGGATCCCTTCTGCAGCTCTGCTCGACAGGGGCACAAGAAATTAACTTTCTTGGGTGGCGTAAGCCAGGCAACCTTGTTGGCTAGGCTTACGTAGGTCCTTGGGCTGATAGCCTAGTACCTACCTATGCACCTATGAACCTATGAAATACATACCAATTTATCATCGCACTGTATGGTATACTTAATGTCATTGATGAATGACAAAGCAGGCCAAATGCCATGCCTGGTCTGTTAATACTTGTTGCAAAAAAGTATTATGTGAAAAAAAAAAATGAATATTCCCTCAATAAGTGATGTACCAGATTTCATGAAAGCGATATACGTGCTAGAGATGCAGAGTGATACCCCAAGAGTGAAACATATGATGTTAAAGAAGTGCTCTGCCTAAATAAGTGTCTAAAACATAGTATTTATATTTGAACAATATATTTGCCTGCCAACTTAGCTATATGACTGTTCAGGTTGTGTGTATTTACTTTAGCAATTTTCTGAAAGTTATTGCAATTATTGTTGAATGGATGTTAATTATTCATTTCCCCCTTTTCATCAGTTGTTCTTTTTTTCTTAACCTATATGTGTATGTTTTACATGTATTGTTTGCTGGAATAATAAAGCCATTGAAAACAGAATAGTAAAAATAAAGTGATTTAATTAAGATACTCAGGTACAAAACAAACTAAGAATGCTATTCTACCCCAAGTATAAGTCCTGATGTACACAGGAACACAATACTTTTATTGTGAAATTTTCATTTCTGGTCCAGTGACAGCAAGACTGGTATCCTTCCCTCAAAGATTTAACAATAATTCAATCCTGACATACATTGCAGCACATTATTATTGCCGGTACCTGAAATTTAGGCCTCACTATATATATTGGGTAACAGAAATGTTGCTTTTTATGGTGAAATATTTATGGTTTTCTTTTCTGGTACATTGACTGCTTTGTGAACATATGTTCTTTACATTAGTTTCACTCTGCCTTTGGAGTAGAGGTCATATAGTATGCCAGACAATGATACCTGATGTTGTGTGAAGCATTTCCCATACCTTTGTGTAAGATCATGTATCAGTTCTCCTGTGACCATTTATAAAAAGGTATTAGGGCATTATAACAAGATATTCATGTAACAAACACACTAATTTGCCATTCTTCCCACAATTATTTCATGTCATCTCAGTCCTGATTTACATGGCAGCACATTGCTTTTATTGAAGAGTCTAGGCCTCATACTATATACAGTAATGGAAATGTTGCCTTGTTTTGTGAAATATTCATAGCTGTTTACTTCTGCTGTAATAAAAACAAAAGTTTTCGATATAGACACAATTTTGTCACCCTCAGCAGAATTTGTATACTTAGACCTAATGGAAACTGACTATAATGCAACACTGCAGCCTAACATTTTCAAGTGGTTGTGTAAGCCTATTCATAAAATGTATTAATACAGTGTTACAGTTTTCAAACAGTTTGATATTTTGTAGCAAATTATTTGTACAAAAAGTATGTATATTATGTGAAAATCTGTAGTAAGGGTGTTCTTTTAACTCCCTCCCTCCAGTGTAGCTCTTTTGAGTGTGTACCTTTAACTCCCAGTGGGCGTGGCTTGAGCCTTTAAAAAATGAAGTTATAACCTTATAGTTCAAAGAAATACTCATTAACAGAGGTCAAATATCAACAACATTGTGTTTGCCATCATGTATGCTTCAAGATAAAATATTCTGTCACCTTGTATGTGGCATGGTTTTGGAATTATTAATCCAATTATGAACAAGCAATATTTGATGACTAGAGGGGCAGTAGGAGGTAACTACAGAAATGCATGGAAGTGCACTCAGCTGTAATGACTTAAGTGCTGAGGTAAGAAGGCACCTGTGCATTAATTTAGTGAATACTAAGTCACAAGTCCTAGTGATGCTTTCCTTTCCTTTTTTCCATAATGAAATTTCAAATGCTAGAAAACTTCACTTTCCTGGACAAAGAAATAGTAGCTTTAGCTCTTTAATTATAAAAGCAAAATATATTATTTTGTATTACATACTTGCCCATGAGAGAAAAAGCTGAAATATGCATGTTTGCTATCAAATTAATTTAAATACATTCACCTTAAGCAGGATGTGAAATTAAAATAACTTCAAAGTCAAAGCATAAGTTGTGTCTTGATTTTATTTCTAAAATAAAATAATTACTAGCCTCAGCTCCTTTTTCCTCACTTACTGTTAGAGTGGAATGTGCCCCTTTTGAAAGGGCATGCCACATTTGACTGCAATATATCACATAAATTCAATGTCTGCAGTAATTTACTTTAGCATGTTAAACTCATAGAGGAACACTAACCCCAATAAGCTATACTAATAATTATTTAGCAATGATAATGTACCCGTCCTTTACTTTCACATAGGCTGATCTCTACAGATCATAGCCACATTCTGTAAACTTCTGATGTCTCATTAAAAAGAAAAAGAAAGACATAATGATCACAATAGTGTATTTCATCTTGCTGCTGTCAGTCAAGTCAGGTCAACAATCATTTAAGAGTGATCATGCAACTGCCCTGTGCTTTTACATGCAGTATGCCTTCTAATCCCCACACAAAGATAGCCACCTTCCATATACATATTTGATGTTTGACTGTGGAGAAAGTGAAAGAAATAATGATCATATTAAGACACATATGCACCAACACCAATAAGCCATATCAATGATTGTTTCATTTTGATCATATAAGTTACCTCTGCATTTGGACATATCGTTCCCACTACTTTTATTCTTTGTGCACATGAATAATGGCAGATTGTGAAAAAAGTAAAAGCTATAGTGCTTCAGTTATGTGTTACTTGTCAGCCTGTTAAATACGTACTTTGCCCTTCAACAATCTATAACGGTGGTCATACAATAGTGACCATTTAATAGCCTTGTGTTTTTGCACACAGCCTGCCTCTCTACACTACCTAAAGATAGCCACCTTATGCTATTCCTCTGATACTAAAATTGTGAAGAAAATAAAAGAAAGAAATGGTCACAGTAATATGTTTCAAAATGCTGCTCTCAGACATATATGCATTATCCCTAAGACAGCAAGTCTTATCAAAGATCAAGCTACTCTGCTAACAGAACTGCCATTTAATTTCATCAACAGACTGCCCACCAAGTTTCTTCTAGTAATCAAAAAAAAAATAGAAGCAATAATAGTCAAACTAATGCATTCCAACATTCTGATACTATAATGCATAGCCACCTCCTAACCTCGTTATTAAAATATTTTTCTTAAAAAAATACTCAATTGCTGCCATGGACAATGTGTATTGTTGTTACTATGAGAAAGTGTGTCTGGTTTTCTACTGTTAAGTCTATAAAAAAGTGTAAGAGAAAAACATCCCTGAAGATGGGAGATCACCCTGTAAGTACTGAGATAGGTTACTGCTACCAAACAGACTAAGGTGCTTAGTTCAGTTTAGATATGCTAGCCATGTCCTGTTAGTCTGTGAGAATCCTGGAGTTGAGGAGTCAAGTAAATGATTATTTTTTTTTTACTTTTGGATTCGATTTCCAGATCACGTCAATGAGAAGATGTAGGATAATTATTTTGCTAGAACAATTACTCTGCTAGCAAAATAAAGCCAATGGTGTCACAATCTTTATTTTTTTCATTTAAAATGCTCTGAGACTTATTTAATAGAGAGGTCTAGCAGGCTGTGTCACTAAATGAGGTAAAGCATGCTTGCAGGGTGATTATCTGGACACTTGCAGATTTTATGGATGAATGTTGTTTGAATATCTGTGGGTGTAAAATAGGACATACCAGTAATGTTTTTAATACCAAAGATTCATAAGGTCAGTGCTGATCCCCTCTTTTTCCCAATTATAACAGTTTGAAGGGCTATCACTGAATCCTAAGTGGTATATTCTCACAGAAAGCTGAAAAATAGTGTTTAGTCTTTTTCCACTGTTCTATAGAACTTTTGAGACTTAAACAGAATACAGGAATACAGATATGAGTTTTCACCACAATGACTTGTTTATTTAATGCATATATTCAGCAGTTGCACACATTAATAACACATGCCACTGGTATGAATTGGTTTAAGGACTGCTTCATATATTTTTATAAAAACAGACATGACAAACTTGAAATAAGTTGGATTATGGAATTAATATATATATATATATATATATATATATATATATATATATATATATATATATATATATTTTATGGCAAATATTTCAGCAAGAGGACAGGTGTAGCAATGGGCACCCCATGTGCTCCCACCTTTGCTAATATTGTCTTCGTTAATGTGAATCATTATTTGTACCTTCATGTAGTTTTAAATCTAACATGAAAC